>NC_056728.1:47863977-48101477 GCF_019279795.1 Protopterus annectens
ACAGATATAGCTAAAGATACCGATACAGCTTTAGATAAAGATATAGCTACAGATACAGATATAGATACAGTTACAGATACAAATGCAGTTACAGATATAGATTTATATATAGATACATTTTCCAATTTAGTTATAGATACAGATTTAGATATAGATACAAATATAGCTAAAGATACAGATACAGCTTTAGATAAAGATATAGCTACAGATACAGATATAGATACAGTTACAGATACAAATGCAGTTACAGATATAGATTTATATATAGATACAGTTACCAATTTAGTTATAGATACATATTTAGATAAAGATACAGGTATAGCTAAAGATACCGATACAGCTTTAGATAAAGATATAGCTACAGATACAGATATAGATACAGTTACAGATACAAATGCAGTTACAGATATAGATTTATATATAGATACAGTCACCTATTTAGTTATAGATACAGATTTAGATATAGATACAGATATAGCTAAAGATACAGATACAGCTTTAGATAAAGATATAGCTACAGATACAGATATAGATACAGTTATAGATACAAATGCAGTTACAGATATAGATTTATATATAGACACAGTTACCAATTTAGTTATAGATACAGATTTAGATAAAGATACAGATATAGCTAAAGATACCAATACAGCTTTAGATAAAGATATAGCTACAGATACAGATATAGATACAGTTACAGATACAAATGCAGTTACAGATGTAGATTTATATATAGATACAGTTACCAATTTAGTTATAGATACAGATTTAGATAAAGATACAGATATAGCTAAAGATACCGATACAGCTTTAGATAAAAATATAGCGACAGATACAGATATAGATACAGTTACAGATACAAATGCAGTTATAGATATAGATTTATATATAGATACAGTTACCGATTTAGTTATAGATACATATTTAGATAAAGATACAGATATAGATACAGTTACAGATACAAATGTAGTTACAGATATAGATTTATATATAGATACAGTTACCAATTTAGTTATAGATAAAGATTTAGATAAAGATACAGATATAGCTAAAGATACCGATACAGCTTTAGATAAAGATATAGCTACAGATACAGATATAGATACAGTTACAGATACAAATGCAGTTACAGATATAGATTTATATATAGATACAGTTACCAATTTAGTTATAGATACAGATTTAGATAAAGATACAGATATAGCTAAAGATAGCGATACAGCTTTAGATAAAGATATAGCTACAGATACAGATATAGATACAGTTACAGATACAAATGCAGTTACAGATATAGATTTATATATAGATACAGTTACTAATTTAGTTATAGATACAGATTTAGATAAAGATACAGATATAGCTAAAGATACCGATACAGCTTTTGATAAAGATATAGCTACAGATACAGATATAGATACAGTTACAGATACAAATGCAGTTACAGATATAGATTTATATATAGATACAGTTACCGATTTAGTTATAGATACAGATTTAGATATAGATACAGATATAGCTAAAGATACAGATACAGCTTTAGATAAAGATATAGCTACAGATACAGATATAGATACAGTTACAGATACAAATGCAGTTACAGATATAGATTTATATATAGATACAGTTACCGATTTAGTTATAGATACAGATTTAGATATAGATACAGATATAGCTAAAGATACAGATACAGCTTTAGATAAAGATATAGCTACAGATACAGATATAGATACAGTTACAGATACAAATGCAGTTACAGGTATAGATTTATATATAGATACAGTTACCAATTTAGTTATAGATACAGATTTAGATAAAGATACAGATATAGCTAAAGATACCGATACAGCTTTAGATAAAGATATAGCTACAGATACAGATATAGATACAGTTACAGATACAAATGCAGTTACAGATATAGATTTATATATAGATACAGTTACCAATTTAGTTATAGATACAGATTTAGATATAGATACAGATACAGCTTTAGATAAAGATATAGCTACAAATACAGATATAGATACAGTTACAGATACAAATGCAGTTACAGATATAGATTTATATATAGATACAGTTACCGATTTAGTTATAGATACATATTTAGATAAAGATACAGATATAGATACAGTTACAGATACAAATGTAGTTACAGATATAGATTTATATATAGATACAGTTACCGATTTAGTTATAGATACAGATTTAGATATAGATACAGATATAGCTAAAGATACCGATACAGCTTTAGACAAAGATATAGCTACAGATACAGATACAGATACAGTTACAGATACAAATGCAGTTACAGATATAGATTTATATATAGATACAGTTACCAATTTAGTTATAGATACAGATTTAGATAAAGATACAGATATAGCTAAAGATACCGATACAGCTTTAGATAAAGATATAGCTACAGATACAGATATAGATACAGTTACAGATACAAATGCAGTTACAGATATAGATTTATATATAGATACAGTTACCAATTTAGTTATAGATACAGATTTAGATAAAGATACAGATATAGCTAAAGATACCGATACAGCTTTAGATAAAGATATAGCTACAGATACAGATATAGATACAGTTACAGATACAAATGCAGTTACAGATATAGATTTATATATAGATACAGTTACCAATTTAGTTATAGATACAGATTTAGATAAAGAAACAGATATAGCTAAAGATACCGATACAGCTTTAGATAAAGATATAGCTACAGATGCAGATATAGATACAGTTACAGATACAAATGTAGTTACAGATATAGATTTACATATAGATACAGTTACCGATTTAGTTATAGATACAGATTTAGATATAGATACAAATACAGATACAGATTTAGATATAGATACAGTTATAGATATAGATATAGATATAGATACAGATATACATGGGAGGAGTTGCAAGTCGCAAAGTCACTCACCCAGTGAAAATCTTTGAATCTTTTACGTTCTGTTACTACATTCTGATGTCACCAGATTGGGACACTGGCACTTTGGTGCTCCCCTCTATTTTCTGCACCTGCCCACCCTGTCCCAATAACAGCTGGAAATCAGTCTTTGACCAGCTGGCAAGGATGAAGCAGCAGTTGCTCTAAAAAAAACTTGATGTAGAACAAATAGCACAGCCAGTTGGTTTGTCAGCAGAATTCTACAAGTACTTCTAGTTTTTTAACTCATTACTGTATTGTGCAAGCTAGCCACAGGGATGATTTTTCATTCATTTCTTGGAAACAAGCCTGAAAAATCCTAAGAATGTTGCATTCTATATTCCTGGCTGCATTTTGAGACACAGATACAGGTAATACATGTCCTTGCTCACTGAAGTGGACAGCCCTGCTCTTTTCTGTGATCCCTAACTGTGATCCAAATGGAATCATAAGAGAAAGAGAAGCATAGCATAGTACAAACAGATGTCATCACTACACTACACATGTTTAGTGGATGGTGTGCCCTATAAATACACCTCCAGATTGCTTAAACAGTATGATTCCCTGGAGGTACTTCAGGTGCAATTGACTGTTGGTAGGACACCTGTTCAAGTCATTGCCAGCTGCAGGACCCCATCCATGAATCAGGACACCTACTCTGCCTATTTGGATCTACTTGAATCTACCAAGATACATCCATACATTGACTGAGTAACTTACTCATGCTCAAGCTGACTTACCCAAAGGTTCCTCGAATTCATTAGCTCCAATGCCCTGGACAAGCTAGCTGACAACCCCACAAGGGGTGCCAACAACCTGGATCTGGTGCTTACCAGTATGGGGGACCACTGTAGCACCCCCACTGTGAAGTCTTCCCTGGAGAGATCTGACCATACCTTACCCCCCCCCCCCCCAGCAGCAACTAAACTAAAAAACTTCTCCAAAGCAGATTATAACCTCTGAGAGGATGGTATAAATATCTTCACTGCGCCTTCCCTCTCAGATGGAGCATGCAACTATGCCGAGTTCTACACCAGTGCCTTATACAAACACCTGTATAACTGCATTGACTCGGCTGTACCTGATATGACCAAAAGAAGCTCCTCAAGGAAGAGCAAACCTGCCTGGTGGACAACTGCCATTACCAGGCTTTACAATAAGAGGAAGAAATTGCTGTCTAAGAGTAAGAGGGAGCAAGCCATTAACTGGAAATACTCCCTCCTCAGCTTAAACAAATGAATAAGACTTTTTGTGAAGTCCTCCAAACCAAACTATGAATCCAAATTAGCTTCCTCAACTAAGGACAGCCATAAGGCATTCTTTAGTTACATCCGTAACCTAAAAGGAAAGGCCCAGAGCTGTGCCAAACTGGTAGTTAATGATACCACATATACTCAGCCTGTGGACATAGTTAACCTGTTGGCCAACAGGTTCTGTGAAAACTTCATTCCCCTGTCCCAACCACACATATCCCATGACATCCCTACCACCTGTCCCCTACCTTGTATCTCTAATGATCAGGTTGTAAATGCCCTTGCTAAGACCAAAAACACAGCATCTATGGGACCTGATAATATTCTAGACTGTGTCTTACATGGGATCCAACAAGAATTAGCAACACCACTGGGTACTCTTCAGTCATAGTCTAAGCGCCGGCTTTGTACCAGCTGAATGGAAAACAGCCATCAGTATTCCCTTGCACAAAGGTGGTGCTTCCACTGACCCTGGGAACTACAGACCAAATAGCCTGACTAGCGTTATCTGCAAGGCCATGGAGTGAATCATCTTGAACCTTATCAACAAAGATATAGGTAATGTCCAAACACTTGACCCTACTCAGTTTGGCTTTGTCAAAGGGAGATCATACCTATTAAACCTAGTGGACTTCTTCGAGGCAGTCTCCAGGGCCCTGAACAAGGGGAAATCTGTGCATACAGCCTACCTAGACTTAGCCAAGGCATTTGACACTATCCCTGACTTAGGCATCATTGACAAACTTGCCCAGCTAGATATCAACCCTTAGATCATAAGGTGGGTTGCGAACTGGCTCACTGATAGAACCCATACAGTCAAAATAGGGGAATCCACCTCCAACAGCAGACCTGTAACCAGTGATGTTTCACAGGGATCAGTCCTGGGACTTCTGCTGTTTGGAATCTATTTTTCTGAAGTACAAGCAAAAACTAAAGGTCTGTGGCTGACAAAGTTTGCTGATGACTGCAAACTGGGTGTGGTCATAGAATTTCCAATTGATGTCAACATCCTACAAGAGGGTTTTATACAAACAAATGATTGGTGACAAAGTCCTACCCTTAAACTCAATGTAAAAAATATATATTATCATCCCTTTCAGTAAGAGTGATGTTCCTGCTAACTACCACATCAACAGCAACACCTTAAGTATACAATCATTGGTGACAGACTTGGGCACACAGGTTGACAGCAACCTTACCTTTGACCACCATGTCTCCATAGTGGTAAGAAGGGTATTCTAGATTGCTCATCTCATAAGTAAGAGCATTGCCTTCAGAAAAAAAGTAGTCATAACTTTCTTGTACTCCTCCCTCATCAGGCCAGTAACTGAGTGCAACGGCCCCTTCGGTATGTACTTTTCCAAGCACCTGCAGCAATTGGAGAGACCACAAAGGTTCCACACAAGGAAAATTCAAGATCTTCAGCAACTGTCCTATGTGGATCATCTGAAATCACTGTCACTTTATTCTGATTCATACAGACTACTAAGAGGTGATCTCTGCCTTACATGCAAGATGATCTCTGACCCTGCTTTTTTGAAAATGCTGCATGTCCGAATGTTAACAGGTTACTCACTCTAAGGATCTTAACCTGGTATGTGATATTAATAGAACCTGCTGGAGGGACAGAATTGTCTAAAAGAGGTTACCACATCTTTGGAACAGACTCCCACTTCATGTCAAACAGAGCAACTCATTGGCCTTCTTCAAATGCAATCTGGACGATTGAATAGGTAACCATAAATTCACCCCGGGGGTTCCACCTATGTCCCTCTTGGACAAGGGCAATGGGTGCTGATCATGGAAATAGGGGTAGAACTTGGCTAGACTTGTAAGGGCCCTAAGGATCTTAGCCTAGTAACTTCTTATGATCCTATGATCCTTACATTATGTCTTGATGTAAACATGACTTTTTTTGTTTCAAGCGCTGAGACCATACCATTTCTTCATGTTCCTGCTGTTGTCTTTGTGTAAAAGGTACAGCAGTGAATGGGCTCAGAAGAAGGTGCTGGCAGGATTTCACATGAGGCATGGCTTCTATTACTCCCTTGCTTTTTATAACAGCTCAAGGTATTAGACATACAGACAGATAGAAATGTCAGTTGGAGTCTCGGTAACTAAATGCAGATTTAGCTTGGTTCTTGTTATCCTTTCTCACCAGCTGTTAGACGCCTACATTTCTGAAAATTCTGGCCTGATATGGGATTGTCTCTGAATACAAACTGATCTTGTCCAAAATGACACAGTTAAGTATCACTAACGGTCTCATGGGGAATTGGCATTTAATCACCCCTTTTACATTGCTCAGTAGCAGCTTTAAATACCTAGAACTTCAGATTCATAATTTATAGGGTGAAAATTTTCCTAGGTGTCACCATTGGTCAGTGCTACAAATTTACAGCCTCATGGACCATTGTTTCCCATAGACATACAGAGAAGATGTAAGTGATTAAAATGGTAGTGTTCCCCTTCTTTCACTGTGTGGCCTAAAACATTTTATCTCTACCAATATTTGAGCAAATATATTCTCTTACATATAAGATTATTCTGTTTTTTTAACAAACAATAGACCTAGAGTTATAAAGCAAAAGTAAGCAAGCATAGCAATGTAAACTGACAGTTTCAGTTTTACACTGATTCATATACTAATTAAGGGTAACTCATTTTTGGTAAACCCCATTTATTGAGTTTTGTAAAAGATACTTGAAATAATCTTTATAGCAGACCTTTTCCTTTGACATTGAACTGAGTTGCCTAGCTGAGTGACTTATGTCTGTCATCCTCTACTGAGGCTCTGCTGTTTCTTCAGAAAACCCTTCTTCATTTTGGCCTTTTAAAGAGGCTTCATTCCCATCCATGACTGGTAATTGTTAGGGTTTCCTTCCTGTGAAATATGACATGGGAAGGGGGGGCAGCAGATAGGAATGCTCTAATGGGACTAGATAATCTAGCATGTTATTACAAAAGATGAAGTCAATGAGCTGCTAAAATGTTTGATACTCTAGTCCTGCATTTAACTCCTTCACTCCCATTTACCTTATCTTAAACTCTTTTGGGTTCCTGCAGGCCAAAAAATGTCTCATTCCCCATGCCAGAACACAAAATAAGTATTATAAGTCTATCCCCAACCCACTATTCTAGGAGGAGACATGTTATATTGAAGGGAACCCTCCCCAAATCCACTAAGGTATTAATAACAACTAGTCAGGCCCATGTAAACAAATGTACTTATCCTTGGAGCACTCAACAGATAGAATGCTTCCAGACTCCTCCAGAGATGTAAGGTTTCCTTGAATTACCATGGAGGCCACAGTTCCATGTAAATGGAGATTGTAGGAGCAAGGGTACCCAAATAAGTACGTTTCACTCCTGCAAGGGTAGCTAAATGTACGCTGACTCTGTCAAGGACTACTGGCATTATGCTAATGAGGTAGAATTTTTTTTTCTCATATCTTAGATTCTTATCATAACTCCACATAATCATTTTGAATGCCAGCAATTTCAAACATTAGCATTTCTGAAAATTTTTGTCACTCCCATGAAGTTAACAACCTAAGAGTTATACAAAGAAGTAAGAAGTGTAGGGATAAAGTCCCCACTAAGGGTATGCAGGAGGGCACATCTCCTTTTCAAAAATACTTTAAAATGCTCACTTTTAAAAGTTGTAATGTTCTAAATTATAGTCTAAAGAGTTTTCATAAGAAGTCTTATACCTTGGGATACAGATTCCCAGGCTTGAATAAGGAATATAGTAAATAATTGCTGTAGCTGATTCACAGTAGTCTATAAAATGTCTAAACTGAACAATGAGAGCAGTTTATAGAATATGGTGAAGGCACTAGTTGACTAAACATGAGATCAGACTGGTATTTCATATTTTATCAGTGGGTAAAAAGTTCATAATGGAAAGACAAATGTCTCCCCATCTTGCTACATTGGGTAACCTTTACCCCATGAGAGATACATAAGATGGACTCAATACTCGACACCTAAACTTCACAAAAACAAAATGTTCACCCAATAATCCTGTATCTAGGAAAACAAGAAAAACAAAATTAAAAAAAATCTTGATTATGAGACTCATATACTCACACTTAGTGCTTTCATCCTATGATCTTCTTCAGACTGTAAGATGTTAGAAAAAAACAGGATGTTTAGCAATCACATAATAAAAGAGACAATGAAATACCTGAACAAATGAGAACAACCAGCTTTATTTTTCGACATGCTTTTGAAAGTTATTGTTCTGTTCAATCCAGGAGAACAGGAAACATTCAATAATACCTGCTATTTATATTCTTTTTCAGATAAGCTGGTTCCAGTGTTATCATTTATGCCCTAGCGACATATATGCTAAAACACAGAATAGAAAATGTTAAAATTAATGCTGACGGAAGAATGCCTATGATCTTTGTGTTCTGTTTCAGTAGTAATACTCATATAGTCTATTTTCTAATTTCTTTGTGGTTCACCCAGTATAAACCACTGTAACAGGAAAAACAACTGACAGTTTAAATAACATTTGGAAACATGAAATTAAAGTGCACTAGAGTCGTGTAGGTCTTTTGATTGAACTCACAGAAGAAATAGTTACTATTCGATGTATAATGTCATTTATGTGGCAAGTGATTCCTCTTTAGTGAAATATTATTTGAAATGATTGTATCTTCTTTTAATAAAAGATCAAAATTGTTAGCCAGTTCATTACGGCCAACTTCAATGCTTCAGTTTTTAACAAACACATTCTAGATAGTCCCTGAAACTACTGTAAAAGGAGGTACCATAGTGAAATTCCTATAATATTCTTCTGATATTATATCTGAAGTAGATGCCGTGACATGCATATGTGTTTGGTATTTATTATTTCTATTTTGATAACCTCTTTAATCATATCTCTGGTTATATTGATTAGAGAGTCAATGATCCTAATGGAAAGATGGAATCAGCTTGAAAGTAAGAACAACATTGCTTAAAATGAATTCATAATCAGGGCTTGAAGAGTACATTCATGTGGTGGATCCTGTTTTTTGCAAAATCTCTCCAAGGTGATACTGACATACACACTCAATTTATATATCATGGAAAAAGGCTGGTTAATAATAAAACAGAAGACTAGATGCACAGGACCCAGGATACATAAAGTGCTCAGTCCTGGTATAGGTACTGATGCCAGGACCGGAAAAAAAAACCTCAGTGTTCCCAGAACATGGAAATATTCCTACCACAGGACTGGGCCATGTTGCAAGTGCCACCCCCACCCCCCACCCCATGGTAGAAGGAAGCAGTAAGCCACGAAAACAGACAGAAAAAAAATAAATGTTAGGCCAAGTAGAAGGCATAGAGATGATAAAGTGGACTGCTTATGGTAAAAAAGAGATTATGTTTTGTTTCTGTTGTGAAAAAACCCTCTAAATTTCTACACACAGAATACATAGCAAAAGCAAGAAAGAAGTTAAGGGAAATAAAAATAATTACACCAGAAAAACTCTTAATACCTCCAAATAAAAAGAAACATTGTTTAGATAAGATCAGAAAAAAACTAAACCTAGATAAAGAAAAAACAGACAGTCTAGAAAAAGATGCAACTGAGGCAGTGGAATAAGAAAAATAATAAAAAAAAACAAAAGCAATCAAAATTTATAAAAGAGAAGCATGGACATGAAAAAGACAAGATTTGATACGCTGCAATATTTATGGAGAAAAGAAAGCTGCACTAACGAATATGACTGCAGCTCTGAAGATATTAGAAAATATATATAGGCAAAGACTCTGGGCGCAGTAAATTTTAACAAGAAAATAATGGCAGAAAAATGGAATGTATTAAAAAGAAACAAGCTTAGCGATACAGAAAGATGAGAAATAGAAACTAAAGTGGTAAGATTATCTAAGAGTAAATAATTTAGTGTGGAAATACCAGTACAGGCAACAAGACGAGTCAATAATTTTTCACAAAACAAACACAGCAGAACTATTTTAGAAAAGATATACCACACAGTAAAATTTCAGATCATTATGCAGGAGGCTTGGCTAAAAGTCTAGTTAGGATTGTACATCAGTGGAAAGAGGAAGAAAAAAGAGAGAAAAGAGAATGTTCTCGGCAAAGAAAAGAATAATCTAATGAGAGATCTGTTTGTTTTAATAGAGTAAGACAGACATATTAAGATCAATGAGACAAAGAGTCTACAGAAAGTAAGATCCAAAGCATTAGATTGATAAAACAGATGAACACAGTAATTGTGACCATCAGAGAGCCCCATCTGATGTAACAGAAATAAATAGAATACACCGTTATGCAGCTACACTAAAAGACATTCGGCTTTTCCCAGTTAGGGGTCGCCACAGCGGAACTCCAGTTTGCTCATAATTGGCAGTGGATTTTTACGGTGCCGAGTTGCCAGCCCGATGCCCAACCTCCAAAGAAGGCACAGCTATTCACGCTCGCACCTACCTGCATGTCTTTCACGTCACTCAACTGCGGGGAGGGCATGCAGACTCCACACACAAGGCGCTTCAACCGAGAATCGAATGGGAGAACCTCTTGCTGTGAAGCGACAATGCTAACCTCTGCACTACTGCTATGCAGCTACACTAATAACAGGTAAAATACTACCACACAAATGCACAGTAATGAAGGCACTATGGAATCATCAATTAGAAAGAACTATAAAGCAACTAAGGCAAAAAGGTATCACTAACAGAAAAATATAGAAAAAGGAATAGATCATCAAAACTCATAGAAAGATATCTAATAAAAGCATCATACAACATCAGAACAGATCATGACTTATCTTACACCATCTCCAATCATAAACTGAAAGTACTGCAGGGTGACTATTAGAAGGTATATAGAAAAATATAAAGGAACATTGCAAAACAAGCAAATCATTGATGAACCAAAAGCAACTTTACAGAAAATTAGGAAAGAAAATATCATCAATAGTACCACCACCTAAAAAGAAGAAATCAATACATATTGAAGAAGTACTTATAAAGATCCTGTGAAACAAAATAAAGATGCTGAATGGGTAGAAGAGATAAAGGATACAGTAAGAAGCATTAATGCAGAAAGTAAGAGATAGAATAAAGAACATCCAGAGAAATGGAAAAACATTTAAAAAATGTTTCTATATGGAAAGCCCCAGGTCCAAATGCACCACACATCTTTTTGATATTTGAACAGTGATTTAGCCCTGCATAAAATGACCTCTCTGCACAAACCAGACTAACACCAACATGGTTAACAGCAGGCAAAAATATAAATAATAAAAGTGAAGCTGCAAAGCACGCTCAGAACTTTAGAAGATTCACTTGCTTTATAACAACATATAAGGTATATACCGTTGCTTTATAACAACATATAAGGTACATACCGTTGCTTTATAACAACATATAAGGTACATACCGTTGCTTTATAACAACATATAAGGTACATACCGTTGCTTTATAACAATATATAAGGTACATACCATTGCTTTATAACAACATATAAGGTATATACTGTTGCTTTATAACAACATATAAGGTACATACCGTTGCTTTATAACAACATATAAGGTACATATCGTTGCTTTATAACAACATATAAGGTATATACCGTTGCTTTATAACAACATATAAGGTACATACCGTTGCTTTATAACAACATATAAGGTATATACCGTTGCTTTATAGCAACATATAAGGTATATACCATTGCTTTATAACAATATATAAGGTACATACCGTTGCTTTATAGCAACATATAAGGTACATATCGTTGCTTTATAACAACATATAAGGTATATACCGTTGCTTTATAACAACATATAAGGTACATACCGTTGCTTTATAACAACATATAAGGTATATACTGTTGCTTTATAGCAACATATAAGGTATATACCATTGCTTTATAACAATATATAAGGTACATACCGTTGCTTTATAACAACATATAAGGTATATACCGTTGCTTTATAACAATATATAAGGTACATACCGTTGCTTTATAACAACATATAAGGTACATATCGTTGCTTTATAACAACATATAAGGTATATACCGTTGCTTTATAACAACATATAAGGTACATACCGTTGCTTTATAACAACATATAAGGTATATACCGTTGCTTTATAGCAACATATAAGGTATATACCGTTGCTTTATAACAATATATAAGGTACATACCGTTGCTTTATAGCAACATATAAGGTACATATCGTTGCTTTATAACAACATATAAGGTATATACCGTTGCTTTATAACAACATATAAGGTACATACCGTTGCTTTATAACAATATATAAAGTACATACCGTTGCTTTATAACAACATATAAGGTATATACCGTTGCTTTATAACAATATATAAGGTGCATACCGTTGTTTTATAACAACATATAAGGTGTATACTGTTGCTTTATAACAACATATAAGGTATATGCCAGAAATGATGCAGACAGAGTTTACAGTCACCTGGAAAAATTCAGTTATATATGTAGAACAGAAAGGTGATAACAAAAATCATATGGAATAGACTATTTAAGCAATAACCGGCGATGTGGTGTAGTATATTGAAGATTTACCCATGGTTGGTGTGGTTTAATCATGAAGGTGAAGCCCGAGTGATTAAATAAAGCCAACCGTGGGTAAATCTTCAATATACCACAACCACAGAGTCGGTTATTGCTATTATACAATGACATTATTTAAGAAAAAGACACTTTTCTTAAATAATGTCTTTGTATAACGGCGCATTACTGTTCTTCCGCTGGTTGTGGTACACTGCTTCCCTGTTTTGATGTACTGAGCATGTATATGGGACTTGTTGCGTCCCACACATACCCAGTACATCAATGCTTTGAAACGGAAGCAACGGAGAAAAGAAAGTCTACTTTGCTCCATTTTTTCTTTTCTTTTTTTTTATTTGTTAAAAAAATGTTTTGAGCACTTTATACCAATGGAAAAAATTCCGGACGACCGGACCTTTTTCCGTTGGTATATTGTGGGATTTACAACAGGCACGCTGGTCAATCAGCATGCACGTTTTGGAATATTAATGGGGGGTCATTGTATAATAACTGTTATTGAACAAAGCAATAACACTGTGCTGTAAAAAGGGGAGGAACTTAAGTATAGCATCGATAGATTACAAAAAAGCATTTGACAGCATTCCATATTGATGGATTATGGAATGGTTACAGGTGTATAAAGTAGAATCGACATTAATAAATTGCATAGTAGTTATTATAAAACTGTTGAAAACCACTTTACAACTAAGTCATGCTAAAGGGTAAAGTACTTTCCTAGGGATAAAAATCCAGAAAGGAATATTTCAGGGTGATTCTTTCTCACCCCTGCTGTTTTGCCTTGCCGTTATTCCATTAAGATGTTTAGTTACACTAAGCAGTGCTTGCAGTTTAACTTCTAGAAAACAGCCTCGCCCAATCATATCACATCACATCAACTTTTTGTACACGATTCAAGACTGCATATGTAATCAGTCAGGCAATTGAAGGTGCAACTGCAAATGGTTAATTCAGATGATATAAGAATGATATCTGATCTTGATAATGTGCAAAGTTAACCTTTATAGCGGGAAAACAGAAGCATCTAGAAAATAACTTGAGAGAGGAATGTCATATAACAGTACTTGAGCAAGAATATAAATATCTGGAAATAGGTGAAGGATCATCAGTACAGCATGAACACATAAGAAGAAATACTTGTTTTAAGACTAGAACTAATATTGAAAACTGCACTGAAATCTAGGAATAAAGTTCAAGCTATAAATCAGCTTGTTGTTATTTATGATTTTGGTGTGATTGACTCACTCCACAAACTGTTGGTATCAGTTGGACAAGGAAATGAGAAAACTGAATAATGCCTATCAAGTGATATATAAAACCAATACATCGCACCATTATATATTGCTTGGTGTGAAGGAAGTATGGGATTCCTTGAAACTGCCAATATGTAATGTTCTGCAATCATGGGACTGCAATGGGACTACATACATATTTGCTGACATCATCAGATCAAAATACACTGAAAATTCTGAACCAGGAAGAAAACAAGTAAACAAGTCTAAGATGACATCATTGCTCAGATTAGTAGAAGAATTTTGTAAAGGAATGGAAATGGAATCAAACAACATCAGGACAAAAAAAAAAACAGGTGTCAACAGGAGTTGACAAAAAAAAAAGAAAAAATATAAAGAACATGACTAGAGAAAAAGTAAGGAAAACCTAGATAATTTTATGCATTAATGGCTTTCCAAGATGGCCTCACACTGATCAACAGCCTAACTTCAGCTGTCCCAGTGTGAAAAAAGAAGCTGAAAGACAAGGCCCAGGTACTCTGTCACTTTTAGTAAATTTGGTTACTGGCTAGTAAGTCAACTTCCTGTATGTCTGCACAGAAGAAACTAAGAGAGCCTGAAAGAAAATATATAAACAGAAAAGGCAAAGTGATAACACCGAATGGGAAGAATCTTGCAGTTGTTCAGCAAAAAGCAACTTAACCTCCAGCTTTGGTGCAAGACATGGTTTCCAGTAATCTAAAGGAAAAAAAAGTCACGTGGTCAGAGCTGTTTAAAATAAATGAAATACTGCAGGAGTACATAAACTGAAATAACAAAAGGCTGGAAAAAATGGAAGTAGCTTTAAAAGATATTCAGATGAGATGATAAAACTGCAAATATCAGTAATCAAAATGAAAAAAACAAGACTGGATAAGTATGAAACTGTTCAAGAAGAGATGTTTCAAAAATGGTAGAATTTGAGGACAGAGCACATAGGGAAATATGAGATTTTCTGCTGTACTGGAGAAACTAGAAGGAACAGACTATATTAATTTTTATGAAGGTACAAATATGCAATTGGACTTATATTCCACAGCAAGAACAGTTAATTGAAAGGGCACTCCATGTGTATGCTCCCAACTTGCCCATGAGAAAGCAGCCAAGACCAATATTAGTAAAGATGCAAACATACCAGCAGAAAGAGTTGATCCTGACAAAATTGTGGCAAAAGTCAAAGTATTAAAAGTTGGAAACAATAGAGTTTTTGTAGAAAAAGTTTATTCACTGTACAACAAGCAGAAGAGAAACAGATTTATACCAGCAATCAGTGAATGTTGAGAGGCAGGTATAAGATTCAAGGTGTTGTTATATTCATATTTTTTTTCCTGGAGGATCAAAGTAATTTTTTTGATGCAACAAGTTAAGGAGGAGATATAAAACTTTGTCCAAAAAAGCAAGCCATTAAGCAAAAGGGGGTTCTGCGTCTCATTCTTCTGATAACAAAGCACATCTAATAGACTTTGCCAGTGAAAGCTTTTCCATTGTTCCAAAGGAAAATTCTTGAGAGAGAGAGAGAAAGAGAGGCACAGAAGTTAACTAGAAGGATCAGGAATACCTTGGAATTAAACCAGAGCCTGGAGTTGGGAGATGGAGATGAACAGGAAGAAGATAAGCATCACGGAAATTAGTGAATAAATGTGAGAGGGCAAAGCATCAATCATATTTGTGAAATACGGCTGTACAAGTAAAAGTGGAAAGATTGGACTTTTGTTTACTTTGTTGAACTTGTATGGAACTGAAAGACATTTGCCTCATTTCATAGGTTCATAGGTAGGTACCAGACTATCGGCTCTAGGGCCTATACAAGCCAAGGCAAAAAGGTAACCTGGCTTTCGCCACCCAAGAAAATTATTGTCCTGTGCCCATGTCGAGCAGAGCCACAGAGGTGATCTCCGGGGTGAATTTCCTATTTCCCATCCAATCATCAAGATTTTTCTTGAAGAGTGCTAATAAGGAGCTTTGTTTGATATAGATAGGTAGTTTGTTCCAGAGTATGGGAAGTCTCTGGGACAGGAATCTATCCCTCCAGCATGTTCTGTTTATTGTGGTGACAAGGTTTAGGTCCCTAGAGCGTATAACTTGGTGGGAGTGGGATTTCTTTAAGTGTAGCATGTCCAACAGCTCTGGGTTTGACATAGCTTTGTATGTTAGGCAGAGAT
The DNA here is from genome assembly GCF_019279795.1 of Protopterus annectens. Taxonomy (NCBI): domain Eukaryota; kingdom Metazoa; phylum Chordata; order Ceratodontiformes; family Protopteridae; genus Protopterus; species Protopterus annectens. Next base: position 47,880,181 of record NC_056728.1, read on the forward strand.
TGCCTCTGAGTAGGTGATATGCGACAGAGTAAAGCTGGAGTTTTTTGAGACGGTCTGCGTAGGGCATTGGTTTGAGGCCATTAATCCTCTTTGTGAGGTATTTCTGTTGCCATTTCGGTTGTTGTAGATGTCTTGTGAGGTACATACCAAAAGGGGCATTGTACTCTATAATGGGTCTAATAAGTGATGAGTAGAGGGGAACAATTACCTCTTTTTTCCATGATGAGAAACCTTGTGTGATGAGGTGTGCCACGTAGAAGGATTTTCTGACTACTGTGGTGATGTGATTATCAAAGGAGAGACTACTGTCCACCTGTGTCCCACGGTGTCTTATCACACTTTCGGTGTTAAGTAGACTACCACCTATGTGGTAGCTGATGGGTACAGAGTTTTTATCAAAAGGGATGAAAATGCACTTTTTGGCATTGAGCTTGAGGCCATGGCTTTGACACCAGGCATCTGTCTCAGTGAGGCCCTTTTGTAGGATGTCCACATTGTTAGGAGTTTCAATTATGGCTCCTAGTTTGCAGTCATCTGTGAACTTTGTTAGCCAAAGACCTTCTGGATTAGCCTGTACTTCAGAAAAGTAGATACCAAACAGGAGTGGACCCAGGACTAAATCCTGTGGTACTCCACTTGTCACTGGTCTGAAGTCGGATTTGGAGTCTGCTATTTTCACAGTGTGGGTTCAATCTGTGGTGGTGCAGCGGTAGCGTTGTTGCCTCACAGCAAGAGGTTCTCCCGTTCGATTCTCGGCTGGAGTGCGGGGAGTGCCTTCTGTGGGGAGTCTGCATGTCCGCCCCACGGTTGGGTGGGCATTCGAAAGACATGCATAAATGGGCGTGCCTTCATTGAAGGTTGAACATCGAGCTGGCACCTTGGCGTTCATCAGAATCTACTGCCAATCATTAGTGGACCAGAGTTCCGCTGTGGCGACCCCTAACTGGGAAAAGCCAAAAGACAACAACACAACTTTCACAGTGTGGGTTCTGTCAGTGAGCCATCTGGCAACCCATCTTGTGACATAGGGATTTATACCTAGTTTAGTGAGTTTATCTATAATTCCAGAGTGGGGAATGGTGTCAAAAGCCTTGGCGAGATCTTGATAGGCTGTGCAAACCAACTTACCCTCATCTACGGCTTTGATGACTGCTTCAAAGAAGTCAATCAGGTTTAGGAGACATGATTTGCCTTTTACAAACCCGAACTGGATGGGGTCCAGAGTTTGGAAATTACCAATGTCTTTGTTTATAAGTTCCATGATGATATGTTCCATGGCCTTGCAGACCAGGCTCGTTAGGCTATTGGAGTGGTAGTTCCCAGGGTCTGTGGTGGCTCCCCCTTTGTGGAGTGGGATAACCATTGCTGTGCGCCATTCAGTGGGCACAAAGTCTGAGGTGAGGCTATGACTGAACATGGTGCTTAGGTGGGGTGCCAGTTCATTCTGTAATTCATGTAGAACGCAGCTTGGGATGTTGTCAGATCCCATTGATGCTGTGTTCTTGGCTTTGGAGAGTGTGGATTTTACCTGCGTAGCCATGATTACAGGAACTTTGCATTCTTCAGGTATAGAGATGGTCCCTTTAGGGGGTGAGTAGGGAGTAAAGTTAGCACTGAATTTATCTGCCAGGATGTTGGCAATATCACTTGTTCTGTATATTTAATGCCATTGCGCTGTAACTCAGAGCAGATCTGAGTGTTGTCATTGAGATTCTTGACATAGCTATAGAATGCTTTGTGGTTGTCTTCAGAATCAGTGGCAATTTTGTTTTCATAACTAGCATTGGAGGATTTTATGAGGGATCCCAGCTTCTCACTGAGGCTGACCAGGGAGTTCTTCCAGTCATGGGATTTTACTCTTTTTTGCAACAGTTTCTTTCTTCTGTTGTAGAGTTTGTTTATGGCAGGGGGCCACCAGACTGGCTTCCTTTTTTTGGAGGATAGCATCTTGGTTCTGTTAGGGATAGCACGATCCATGCACTCGTGTAAGTGCTTATAAAGTGCATTTGTGTAGGATTCAGCAGTCGTACCTCTATTATCCATCTGCATGGGTGTCGTGAAGTTTGCCACTTCTGTCTTAAGAAGCGTGAAGCTGGCTTTGGAGAAATTGTTTTACGGTGGTTTCCCTAATAGGGGGTGGGGGCAAGATGTGGATGTCTAGGCTGATTAGCTTGTGGTCATATCTGACCAACAAGGAATTGACCTGCCTCTGATGTGGAACACTGGTCACCCATGTTGGTAATGACCAGGTCTGGGATATTGCTGCCCCTGGTGGGGGTGTGGATAAGTTGATCCATGGCATTGGAATTTATGAATCCCAGAAAATGTTGAGCAAAAGAGTTGGTACATGAGTAGTTTTCCCAGTTAATGGTGGGGTAGTTGAAATCACCCATTATTCGGGTGTTGGGTTGTACCCTAATATTTTCCAGTGTATCAAGAAATGAGGAGTGGGAATCCTGGGGCATGGTGGGAGATCTGTAGCAAGTTACAATTTGGATTGAGGTCTTGCCCAGAGTTAGTTGCACTTGGATAATCTTGGATGCATTATGCTGAGCAACTAGCCTGCAGGTGTGGATATCCTTAATGAATATGGACACACCTCCACCTTTAGTATTTTGGTCCAGGTTAGGAGGCCAAAAGGTGTGGTATGAATTATAGCCTGGTAATGCAGGGGTGCACTCTGGAGCCTTGAACCAGGTCTCTGTCACTGCACAGATGTCGATTACTCCATTTTAAGGAGTGCCTCGAGTGAATGCATTTTGAGATTTAGACTTCTAGCATTGAGTAGCATTACCCTCAGATTTTGCTTGCTTGTACCTGTTATGATGGTGAATTGTCATTTGAACCTTGCCTAAAAAAGGCACTATAGGGGTGGCAAGAAACTTAGCCAGTATCCGGAATCCCAAGGACGACAAGTGCAGGCCATCTCTGGCAAAGCATTGTGGTCTGTCGATCATGTCATCCCAGGCAGACAGATTCTGCATCCCCTTAGAATGACACCGGAAGCTTAGCCAATTGTTGAAGTCATTAATGTTTGGAAGAACACTGAGGAGAGACAAGAGGAAGGAAGAAGGTAACTGTAATTAATTTCTGCTCTTACTAGTATTTCTCTGAAACTTTTCATTATATAAATTCCATATATACTATATCAGTATACTAAAGTAAACAATTATTTTTTTCTTTCTTCTTTTTTAGTATTAAGAAATGTAGGCATTACAATGCAAAAAGAGAAAAAGGGCTAGACAAAAGCATGTTTAAGTTAACAGGCTGTAACCTTGGATTGCTGAGGTGAGGGATGGAGTGCAAAAGTACACAGATGTTAATATATGTAGAGCTGATAGTTTTTCTCTTACTTTTCCATAGGTGAATGCCTGGATTAAGACCCTTAGCTTAATCTAATCACAAGTTTTAAGTAGAAACAAGTAAATAAGAGAATAGTGAATATAATGAAAAGTTTTCCTTTAGAAAAAAATGTTTCATCTTGTCTTTAGAAGTCTGCAGTTTAGGACTACGTGTTTTTTCTCTTACATTTCCATGGAGACAAAGTGACTATAGGGTAATAAAAAATGATAAAACACTGTTTTTTTCAAGACTAAAAGTTAATATTTTATGAAAGCATGCAAGTTGTTTTTCATATCTGGGAGGAGAATAAAGATTAAAAAAGAACAGACACTAAGAGTAAGTAGAAGCATAGGCAGTAGCATGTGTCTTAGCATGTATAACTTCAATTTTAGGTTATTTAAGGCCCATGTTTGCAGCTGTCTCTTTGGGACAATTGTTTCTATTAGGTGGGTTAACCTTCATTATTTGAAGATATACATAGTTTTGTATGTTTGTATTATGTTAACAGGTTCTAGGGGTGTTCTGGTGGTGTGTTTTGAGGGTTTTCATTAAAATAAAAAGTCTTGTAAAATGTGACATAGGTACCAGAGTTGATTATAAGAAAACAAAACGCATAAAGGATCAACCTGCCAAACATTAGTGAGTTCAGATATAACAAAAAATGGAAATAGATATTTTAAAAAGCTTTCATACATAATAGGTGGAATAATGACTTCTTATCATAATGATGAGACTTTCCATATTATTTTACAATGTGAATGGTCTCACAGGTATTTGCAAAAAGGAAGGAATATTTACTTATATAAAGAAATGCAGAGTTCAAATAGTAGTGTTACAGGAGACATATTTGGAAAGAAATTAGCATGCAAATTTGATAAAGAAGGGATTTCAGGATGGATTTTTAGCAGATTATCAGGGGCAAAGGAAAAGATAAGGAATTATATTAATTGCTAGAGGTGCACCAATAGTGATAGGAGAGGGGGAAAAGATAGTAATGGCAGGTTTGTGGTACTAAGGGGCTTCTGGCAAGAGAGAAGGATTACACTGGCATTTATTTATATTCCAACTAAAACTGTTATTATGAGCTTAAAAAATGGGAGAAATAGTCAGTTTTCAGCAGGAAATATTACTTTTAGGTGTGGACTGTAATCTGTAAGCAAAAGTGAGGATGCATCTGAAGGGAAAATATAATAAAACGGTAGATTTTTGAAGAAATTTATGAACAAATTTGGTATGGGAGATGTGATTTCAGTAGTAGGACTCAGAGACAATTTACATATTATTCCCCAAGGTACAATAACTAGGCTAGACTAGACAGAAATCACTAAGATAAAAATGCAGGATAATGAAGTAAAATTGTGACACTGGTGCTTCCCAGCTGATCTGTTAACAAGAGAGGAATTTAAGGAATAGGTGGCTGGAATTTTTCAAGAGTTATTAGGTAAAAGAGAAAGTACTCCAAAAGTTATAGCTAGTAAGTAGAATAAAATGTAAATATTGTTTTAAAATGGGGTAGACGTAAAATAAAAAAAGATATAATTAAGAAGTAAAAAGAGTTATTTACAGGGTCTAACAAAGGCTAACGTATTGCAGAATAAAGAGAATCTCACAGAACAAGGAGTCATACTTGCAGAGTGCTAAACAGAAAATAAGAAAATACCTGGTTAATATGCACGAGCTTACAAAAATTATTGTTAAGCAACTGTTTTTGGATAATAACTCCAGAGCACAAGAACGTTTGGCACAATGACTTAGGCAACAGAAAGTGAAAAAGGTTGTTGCCAAAACTAGGAAGCCTATAACAAGATAAATAACCAGAGATCTTGTAGCGGTATTAGATACCTCAGAAATCTTATGAAAGTTTGTATAAAGCAGAAAAATGGGGAAATCAAAGAAAAGCACAAATGGAAATATTTATGGAAGAGTTAAATATGCCAAGGTTAGAGGTAGATGAAGCTCAACAATTAAGAGCTAAGGTAGGAGGAGATGAGATAAAAATGGTTTGTATAGTCAATCTGCAGGAAAGTATCCGGGCATAGATGGTATTCTGGTGAAAGTCTGGAAGTTAGGAGGGCAGACAGCAGAATATTATAAAGATCTGGAAGGTTTTAACAGGGGGAAGCTCAAGAAACTAGGAGAGACTGGGATTTTGGATGCAGATCTTTAAGGAGAATAACAATAATCATACAGAATATTATATTTATAAAGTAGAAGAAAGTACTCTAAGAACTAAGCCAATACAGGAATGGAGAAAGGAGATTCTGCCAATAGGGAAGACTGCAATTAGGGATACAGACATTAAGCAAGAGCAGGCTGTAATTTATTGGAGGAAGCTGTCAAAGAAACCAAGGTATTGGGAACAAATAATCATAGATGGAAAGATAATACAATGGGAAAAGGCCAAGTAGACATTTATACTGCAGGCTAGAGATTGCCTTCCCTATCAGGGATTGATATCAGAGTATAAGCAATGAGCAAGGGAAAGGTAAATCCTAAGTGAAAGGCCTGCACTGCTTGAGTTTTTAGTTGACTAGAACAGAAGCTGCTGCTAAAAAAGGATAATTAGTAGGACATATAAAATGTTGCACAATAACTATAGCAATCAGAAGAGGTCAGAAAAGATCGGAAACTGAGATTATATAAGCAATTCACAAAGAATCAACAGGAGGATATGTGTGTGGCTTCAAAATGTGCAACAAAGTTTAGGAGATTTAGGATTATTGCCTGGAAGGGTTTGCATAAGTACTTTTATACCCCAAGCAGACTCCAAACAATTTTTCATCAGGTAGGTGTCAAATGTTGAAGATGTGATGGGGAAGAAAGAGGTACTGTGGAACATATACTTTCAAAGTATAATCAGTTGGCAGATACTCTGTCAGGAATTCTGGACAAGCAAATAAGAAGGAAATTATTTTTTTTTGAGCTGGGATACAGGATTTGAATTGCCTAGACATAGTAAGGCATTATTAAGGGTGGGGTTGGCCATGGAAACACTGTCTATATATGTTGAGAAAATATTGCATCCTGTTCTTGATACTGTAGAAACCATATTAAAGGACACTAAGCATTTTCTTTCAAGACTATATGGTTGTCTAGTCTGAGCACTCTTGACATGTATATCCTTGTAACTTTAGATGTAACTTTATTATTTATGATAATTCCCAATTATACAGGGATTAATTTTGTGAGACTCTTTTTGCCTCAGTATTCATAGCATAATATTGACATAATATATCTTTTATGTACACTGCTCAATGTTATCTTAGAGAATAATGTCTTCATTTTCCAGGACCAATATTTTCTTCAGAAGGTTGGTGTTACAATGGGCACCATGTGTGCCAACAGTTATGCCGACATGGTGTTGCCATACTAGGAACATCTATACATCCTTGATAAAAGCAACTTCTTTCTTAAATATGTTTCCTTTTATGCATGCTTTGTAGATGATAACTTTTTGGTCTGGTCGGGACCAGAAGATTTGTTACATGAGTTTATATCTTATTTGAATCAGACAACAGCATTTTTGAAATTCACACCATCTTTTTCTAAAACAAGCATTGACTTTTTAGATGTATGTGTACTTTTAAGTGATAATAGTTTGAGTAACAAACTTTGTAAGAAAGAATGTAAAAAGAATAATATGTTACACCGAAGCATGCACCCGAAACATTTTCATTGGTATGTAATGAAAGGGCAGTTTTAATGCTACTGACGACATTACAAAAGAATCTTTTGGGGCCTCAGACATGATTTTTTTAAGGCGGGGACAGAACAAGTATGAGATTAGTACGGTCGGTAGTTCAATATAGAGGTGACCAAGGCGAGACCGATTTTTCTGTGCAAACCTATGATGAAACACCCGCTAGTTTCCATGATATTGCTAACAGAAGTAAACTCAGAATGAGTATCACATACTCTAATGATGTTGATATGGTATGTGAAGTGTTAAAAAGAAACTGGCATATTCTAATGCCTGATATGAGTTATAAGAATATATTGGATGACTCACCACGCTTCTGTTATAAAAATAAGAGATCTTTGAAGAAGATTTTATTTATAACTCTCTTAGCAAAAAGAAAACAATGTTGAACACATATGCTTGAAATTAACTTTTGCAATTACATACATAGCAGCACTACCTATATGCACCCCACCACAAGACACACTTACACTTTTTACTTTTATGCTAACTGCAAAAGCAGTGACCTTGTTTATTTAGCTTTCTGTACACAACAGTTATTATGTGAGTAAAACTAATAGATGTTTGAAAGAGCAGATACTTGAACATCTGTATGAGATAAGGGAACAGGGGAGTAGGAGTGTTTTAAGTAAACGTGTATTAAAGCATGGCAACTCACATCAACTCAGGTTTATGGTTGTGGAACTGTATACATGTAATGAAAGAGGGAGGTGGTACCAAAACCAAGGCTGAATGCATGGAAACTAAGTGGATTTTAGAATTGCAGGCTGACAAGGGGATCGGTTTAAATGAGACAGTCTTTTTAAGACCCTTATAAAAGTCATGTGACTTGATGAGGTAACTTTTTACCTTTTTAAATATTTTTCTGTTTGTTACTTGTTACATCTGATGAAGCAGCTGATAGTAAAAGGCTGTAAACACGCTAATATTTGTCTTTAATTTGTTTTATGAAGAATTAAACTGATTTCACACATGGAAGCTTTGGAAGTTTACGTGCATCCAACAACAACATATACTTTGCTGTGTTGTGGCTGGTTATCTGTTTTTGTTTGGATCAAAGTATTAGAAACCCCAAACATTTTGAGAAATTAAAAAATAGAACAATGCCTACTTAAAAATATGCGCCAAAATGCCTAACTACTTGTAGATCTCATGTGTGGTCAACCTTCTGGCTGTAAGGATTTGTCCTTTTATAATATTCTTATTTGAAATTAAACAGGTATACGTTACTGGCAATGCACCACAAATTAATTGTAGGGTACAGGCTAATATCAATTTTATATTAACTGTTAAATCTAAGTAAATTATCTCATTGCAGTTTTAAGTAGATGTTGACTTTATGAAAATGCTGTACTCTGATTTTAATAACTCTTAACATTCACCAGTCTTATAACAATTCCATAAAATATAGTCACAAAAATGTAAATACTCACTTATATAAACCCAATAATCTGATCAATAAATAAATTGATGTATCCCAATATGCCATGACCACATTTTCACAACTGGTTGCGATAGCTGCTTTCACTGTTACTCCCCCTTTTTCTGTTTATAAAGATTTTATTGAACACAAAATAATTGTTACTTAATATCATATCTAGAGAGTCTGTTAAAACTAACTTGAAAACAAGTAAGCATTGAGCTCCAGTAACATTCTAGAAAAATATTCTGTGTCTTAATTGGGTCTATATCAGTTTGTCGAATAGTTTGTTAAGTGAATGACTATTCGTCAAACCCACTTAAACAAAATGTCATTTTAGCGAACAATTGTTTTAGTGAATTTTTCACAAGGAAAGGAAGTAGTTGCCGTCATCGGGAATTTGCCCCTTTCCCCACTGTAGTGCAGTCTCGAAGTTGATATATTTAGTTAGGGGCAGTGTGGTGGGTACAGCCCACCACATTGGGGGTGTTGGGGTGAAGCCCCCCAGTGTGCTGAGTTTTAACATATGTAGTGTTTGTTATGTTCAGTAGCTGGCCCACTAGATCTTTCCCTGTGAAAACATTCACTGAAATGATCTATTCACTAAAATTAGGTTTCGCTTAAGTGGGTTCAACGAATAGTCATTCACTGAATAGACTATTTGACAAATGAATATAGACCCGCCTTAATTACAAGGAGTTGCTCATTACAATAATTAAACATCTGTCGTAACTAAAAAATCATTAGCCTCAATAGTTCTCGTTCTGCCAATAAAATTAAAGGTATTTTGGATAAAAGGACATTTTTTTATAGAATAATTTACTCTATTCTAAATAAGATCACTGCTTTGTTCATTTGTACCCCTCCAAAACAACTGCAGGTCTAAGCAGGGAGTCATCAATATTTTTATGGATGTTAAGAATACTGAAGATTACACCCTGTCTGTGGTTGTTGACCTGAAGTTAGGGAAATCCAAAGAAATCAGACAACTACTGAGTAGTTCTTTGATGTCTGTATCAGTCTGCTTATATCTGGGCTCTATTTCTCTTTTACTGTATGAAACAGTCATAATCTGCTAATAATGCAAGCATTCTCTTCTTATATGATATACTGTATATACTGTGCATAAGTGCCAAGGTTCCACCTTTACAGTCTTTAGAACATAAAGTGTGAAGGTGTAAAACAAACGTCTCTGATGCATGGATAAGTTATAGAACTTACTTGACCATGTGATGCTGAACCAGTTTCTTCTGAAACAACCTCAAAGTCCCTTCTACATCTATATTTATGTCTGTTCTTCCGAGGTGTTGATACAGATTCCATTCTCACATTTTGCCATAGTGCTGCTAGTGCATTCAGTTTTTAAATAAATTTCAGCTGCACCTACAGGTCTTGCTTCATGTCCATTGTAGTCCTGTTGTTGTGGTATGGCTTCATGCATCCTGCCCCTTATGCTTTCAGTCTCCATATAAATGATCCAAGGACCAGGATCACCCTGTAAGTGAAATTTAACACACATGTTAGCTTTTGCAGCTGCTTTAATTTGATATTTTCTGTTTCCAGAAGATGTCTTAATGCTCTGCACAGTTTCTGAGCATTTTCATCCACAAAGCAGCACAACACAGCAGCCATTTCTGTCTTTTCTCTTACCAGAAATGTGACTTTGGTGGACAAACCTTAGGCCTTTTCTGCTGCCAAGGGTATTCCCAGCTCCTTGTATAGTCTTGTCAGTGGCTGTAACTGCCTTTTGACATTTTCAGTTTTCTTCTCTGACAGCAAATAAATTGTGTAGAGTGGGCAATACTAACTTTTCCCACCTGCTGTCCTGTTGTCTAATGCAAAAACAAGTGGGGCAGGCTACGGGGGAGCCCACAGACATACGCTTATTCGTGTGATATTTGTCCACGGATTATATGTTCATCAACCCTTGTTTAGACAATTGCCAGTATACAAAGATAAAGACCACACACACAAAGCTTGAAACAGACCTTAACTGAGTGCTTAGGCTTCCCCCTTAATTTTAGGACATCGAGTCTAATTGTATGCAAAGCATCTGCCTGTTCCTCTAGTTTGCACTTTTTGGCCACAGTAGCTCAGCCACTGTGATTCGTTCTTCACACTGACACTAGTTATGTGGCTGGAAAACCATAGTCAGTGTTGCTAGTCCTTCTTCTTCACTCAGTCCAGTGGAGCGGTCCCAGATATAACTAGTCCAGTAGGGCCTCAGGACAAGCCCCTCACATACCTCTTAACTGTCCAGATTTTTGCCTCATATTTGTGGTCTCTTTCTCATAAAGTTGTGGTTTTCTAACAAATTTCTGGCAAACTTTTGAGGACTGAAGTCAGTAAATAATGGCAGACAATTTAATTTCAGACTTCATATCCTTCAGCAAATTCATGCTAATGCAAAACCTGTTATTCTCTCAACTTTCTAAGTTTGTAAGAGCAACATTTGGACGGCACAGTGGTGTAGCGGTTGTGTTGTCACCTCACAGTAAGAGGTTCTCAGGTTCAATTCTTGGCTGGGGTGCCTTCTGTGTGGAGTCTGCATATCCTCCCTGCATTTGTGTGGGTTTCCTCCGGGTGCTCTGATTTCCTCCCACAATTGAAAGAGATGCATCTGGAGCATTTCTCCCAAGGCATCCACTAAAAACTGGCTTTGTTCCAAGTTGGACTTTCCTGGTAAACAAATGTAAAATAAATAAATACTGTTAGACAGCTTGACTAATATGCTCTTAATGTCATTCTCAAACATTTTTGAAGACTGGGATGCAAAGGGGGTTTAAAAACACTAGTTTTGAGAACAATTCTATTATGTGCATCAAAAGAAGCTGCAAGCCTGTCTCTGGCACTGGCAACCTGAGTTTGGGGAAGGACATGGACAGCTGGTAGCATTGGTTGGGGGGGGGGGGGTAGGATGAAGTGGTTTAGACTTTTTGAAATGTCATTGTCTGCGTGACCTCTATTGAAAACTAGAAGCCTCACAGGTCATCTCAGGAAAGAATAGGGTGGTGGCAACAGTGGCCAAATATTACTATACTAGCCATTCCCACAGCTAGGGACTATGATCAGCTTACACATGTAGGATGCTTCTGGCTGTATACTCACAACTGCCCCAGGACTACCTTGTTCACCAAGGCTAATGATGACACATGTGAGTTCGACTTCCTAAGGAGTCAGTAGGCCTGCTCAAGTGAAAGAATGCATTAATGGTTCCCAGCAAGGTGTGACTAGGAGATCTGTGGGTTCATGGTTGGGTAGAGAGGGTAATAAAAAAAGAAATCTTTCAAGCAACCTTCTGTTTAGTCTGTTAAAACATAAATTAAGTAAAATACACTTTATATAGCCCCAGGTTGTTAGTAATTGTCTAATCACAGTTCATTTTCTTAACAGATATTATTTCAGTTTCACTCTTATAAAATTAATTAACCTAAAGTCAAGACCAGAAACTTATCAGCCTGTAGCTTACACTACCAGGATGCCTCTTCATTCAGTAAAACATATTCTCTCCCACACTGCAAAGTTTTAAACTCATTTTCCACACACTAGAATTTAATAAAATAGTGTGGACCACTGTTGCTTTTAAGCTATGCACGTCTATCTAATGCATTGTTATTGTTAGTGTCTCTAAAATACTCCTTAATTATTTCTTTAAATGTCCATTTGGTCTTCCTCACATAAAATAGTTGCACGTGTACATGACTAAATAGACAATCTAAGATGTAGAGCATATACCAAAATGCTCAAACCTGTAACAATTGTTAGTGATGGGGTACGTAGATTGATTCAAGCTCATAAGATTCTTATAGTCTAAATAGTTAGCACAAGGCTCGGTGTGCTTCAGATGTCCCACCTTCAGGCTATAATAGGCTGTATCTAATAAACTGCTCCGTGTCTGTAAATCTAGATCTAGGTCTTTAGACCCATTCAATCACTAGCCTTCATAAGAAGTTGTATCTTTTTTTAAGAACTTTTTGGGCCATTGTTTCATGAGCATGGATTGTGGACTGGGACAGAAAGGTAAAACTATTTTGGCACTAGAGAATGCAATAACAGCATCTAATTTATTTTTATTTGGAAAAGAAAATGTGGGTGTTTGGGGTAGGGTAACAGAGAATGTGCTTTAAATCTGGCAATGCTGCAGATGTGAAAATAGTCTAGAACTTAATGAACTTTAAGTATTTGAGAAGCATGCTATAATGCGGATAGGTCTGTGAGGCAAATGGTGACAAAAATAAATAATAGAAATGTGACATGGTAATAGAAGTTATCCAGCTGTGACAGCATATGTAGATAGTGTGTATATTTTGCAAAGCAGTACAGAAACTGTGAAAAATAAGTATGGGGCAGCTGTAAGAAACATAAAGGGAATGACTCAGAAAAAGGATGAGTGAAAGAGCAGGGCAACTTGGAGAATACTGAAGGGGCAAGTCAGACAATGAGGGTAGACCAGCATTTTACATAGGAAAGATAGCAGGAAGCCAAGCAGGAAAAGGCAAATTAATACACAGATATATTCAAAGGGCTAGAAATAAAAAGATCTAAAACAGTAAAACAGAATAAGAAGAAAGCTGATAAGGGTAAAAATGCCTTGTAAGACAGGTGAAGGAATTAGATGGAGCAAGTACTTTATTTTTTTATTTATTTATATTTTTGGAGCAAGTACTCTTAGTATGACATCCAGTGTGGCTTAGGGATCTGTGGGGTGGATCACAACAGGATTAACTCAGCTCTAATCCCTTTGCCAAATCCCTCTCTAAACTCCAAGACCTTACGCAACATTCCTTATTGACTAAAGCATGGTTAAACAATTCACAGCTACTACTACACCTTAAAATCTAAATTACTGCTCTTCACCCCAGAACACAACTCTTCCAAAACAACAGCATTTATGATTGTCTTTATCAATAACACCATGACATACAAGTAAACCACACAAAAATTAATGGGCACCATCATACATGGCCAATTAAAATTCACAGCTTAATGCAGCACTACTCCTCTAATAAAATGCTACAGTCTAGATAAAATCACTAGTCACTATAACCAAATTATTCAATACTGCAGGGGGCTCACTATATTCACATAGTGTACATAAACCTTGGAATAATATCCCACTACCACTAAAATCCATTCAGAATGCAAAATCATTAAAACACAACTAAAACCTCACCTATTAAATGAATGGATCTACTCCTGTACATCTTCAGGGTAAATGCCATTCTCATCTTCAGCCTTCCATACTGTCAAACCATTTCTCTTCTTTCAGAATTCAATTCTCCACAACCAGCCTTCACCAATACCCAAATAGTTTTCGTAGCATCTCACAGTCATACAGACAGTTGTGTGACACTGCTCACCCCCACCACTATACCTCTAATATAAACCTCATGATATTCACATATATAATTATCTATGAATTTGCTTTAAATCCCACTTAACTACAATATTAGCATTTTCTGCCCTACGTAGTTCTGCCCTCACCTCCATTTCTTTGAATTTCTAAGCACTAATCACGTGATTTATTATCTGTTTGACAAACCTCCTAATACACCTGTAGAAATGCTCAATGTTCAACATCAACTAATACATAAGTATCTTTTATACTGTAATAGTTACATTTAATTAAATGACTGTAATTCTTTTCATCCAGGACACAAGATCTGAATTGTTGGACATAACAGACCTTATTAAGTTTAATTCAATAGGCTGCGAAAAAGTAGTTACTGGAAAATGGAAATCAAAATCTAAAACAATTGTATTTGAAGAAATGAATATTGTAAAAGAGAAAAAAGAACTGGAACTGAGATATCTAGAAAAGGGAAAGAACAAATCACCTAGAAATATATGGAAATTGTGGGAAGAATACATTCAGTGAGTGAGATTTAAGGGAAGACAGTTGTTATAAAGAAAGAAACATATATGCAATTCGTAATGTATGTAGATGACAAAAATTTGATTTGTTTAATTTTTTATTAATGTATATGCGCCTATGTCTTAAATGATACTTTAAAAATGTGTTAGAAAATACAGCCTGTGTCTGAGTAGAATTTTTTCTCTAAATTCTATCTTAGAAATATAGAAATAGCAAACTTTCACTCATAGCATATAATATACTGCTTAAATATATAGATATTATGGATAATATGCAAAGTTTTATTAATTTATATATGATGTAAGTTATTATCAATCCTATCTATGCCGCATGAAATTTGAAATGATGTTCTTGTCTTTGTAGTTTTAATTGTTTTATTAGTTCCATAGTCTATTAGTTGAATGTTTAGAGTTATTTAACCATGATTGCTGACTGTCTTGGTTTAGTGTGATGAAGGTTTAAGTTGTCCAAAAGCTTGCTGTGATTACTGTGATTTTTTTGTTTGTTTGTTTGCTTGTTTGTTTTTACCAACTGTAACTAAAGCTGTGCTTCTTAACATTATCCCCAGTGGTTTTCCTCCTGTTGTTTTTTGGCTCAAGTGATTGTTTTATTGTTAGGTGTTTTCTAAAGAAGTTTATGTTTGCAGAAGTCTCACTAAAGTCTGCCAACCCTTGGTATATAAAATATACCTAGCATTTTGATATTATATAGATATAGATATAGATATAGATATAGATATAGATATAGATATTTGGTAATCTCCAAACTCTGGGCCCCACCCAGTTCAGGTTTGTAAAAGGCAGATCATGTCTCCTAAACCTGATAGACTTCTTTGAAGCAGTCACCAAAGCCATAAACAAGGGTAAGGTGGTTCACGCAGCCAATCTAGATCTTGCCAAGGCTTTCAACACCATCCCCCACTCTGGAATTATAGATAAACTCACTAAACTAAGTATAAATCCCTATGTCACAAGATGGGTTGCCAAATGGCTCACTGACAGAACCCACACTGTGAAAGTAGCAGACTCCAAATCCGAGTTCAGATCAGTGACAAGTGGAGTACCACAGGGTTCAGTCCTAGGTCCTCTCCTGTTTGGTATCTAATTCTCCGAAGTACAGGCTAACACAGAAGGTATTTGGCTAATGAAGTTCACAGATGACTGCAAACTAGGAGCTATAATCGAAACTCCTAATGATGTGGACATCCTACAAAAGGGCCTCACTGAGACAGATGCCTGGTGGCAAAGCCATGGCCTCAAGCTCAATGCCAAAAAGTACATTGTCATCCCCTTTGGTAAAAACTTTGTACCCATGAACTACAACATAGGCGGTAGTATACTTAACACCGAAAGTGTGATAAAAGACCTTGGGACCCAGGTGGACAGTAGTCTCTCCTTTGATAATCACATTGCCACAGTAGTCAGGAAATCCTTCTACGTGGCACACCTCATCATAAAAGGTTTCTCATCCAGAAAAAAAGAGGTCATTGTTCCCCTCTACTCATCACTCATTAGACCCATTATAGAGTACAACGCCCCTTTTGGTATTCATAGGTATTAATGGCCTTCGAATTTTTCAGTGTGAAAGCACTCTAGCAAGCATTTTCATGTCTTTATTTAGTTGCTAGTAATTTTTTCAGGATATGAATATAATCAACAAAGGTGAATAATGTGGGAGTTTCCTTTTGTCTGGGAATTGTCCCTCTATACATCATGACACCTCATGTCTTTTTACAAAATCCAGGTTTTACTATTTTCTACCGTCCTCATTTTCTTGTGTATTATAGCGCGTGTGCGTTATTATAGTATCTACCAACTGTCGGTAGTTAGCCAGCCAATCACGGTGAGCTGTATTTTTGTTCTTATGTACAAGCCCACAACTCTTTCAGTTACTTGGCTACTGCCCTACAGGTCTGGTTAGTTTCACTTGCTTAAGTTATTTGCTGCCGTTACCCTGCTCATGTGCCATTTTTTAAATTCTGCTCACCATGTGTTAGCAGCACATATTTTTAGCAGTTTGAACCATTCTGCCCGACAGGCTTTCTTTATCATAAGAAACATTTTTTTTTAAATATCAAATTGTGTGTTTTGTTTGATCAAAATGCTACATACTTTATTTTAGCTTTAGGATAAAATGATAAGATTAACTTCAAACTCAAAATACCAACAATTTTCAACTTTCAAGTCCTATCTATTCTGTTTTCCTATAGTAATACAGTTTGTGGGTTCTCCGTTGTAACCTCTTTTAACATCCAGAACCTCCTTACTTGATTGTTCAGGTCACCAAAATTTGGTAAACATATTACAAATTTCATTTTCATGTTATTCCCATCATAACACAAATGTAATTTATTAATTAATTTATTTATTTATTTTCAGTTTGTTTACCAGGGTGGTCCATTGGGCCTTGAGGAGCCCGTTTTCAATGGAGTACTGGGGAGAAAAGCTCCACAGATACAACTAGTTATAATAACAGTATTACAAAAAGTACAACTAGTTATAATAACAGTATTACAAAAAGTACAACTAGTTATAATAACAGTATTACAAAAAATACAACTAGTTATAATAACAGTATTACAAAAAATACAACTAGTTATAATAACAGTATTACAAAAAGTACAACTAGTTATAATAACAGTATTACAAAAAGTACAACTAGTTATAATAACAGTATTACAAAAAGTACAACTAGTTATAATAACAGTATTACAAAAAATATAAAAATAATTCTAAGTTACACAGAGTACTAAGAAGACATAACTGTGAATCTACAAGATACTGATGCAGAGGTTAAGAGAATTTAGAAAATACAATGTCAGAGTAGATAAAGTATCAGAGTTTTAACAATGATCAATGTCAGGGTAGATACAGTATCCCAGTGTTAAATGTCAGAGTAGATAAGTATCACAGTTTTAGCAATAATCAAATGTCAGAGGAGATAAAGTATCACAGTGTTAGTTTCAAATGCCTTAAACTGCCTTGCATATATTCTTTATGTTATTGTTCTGTTACTAATCTGCAGATCCATAGGTTTTAATTTATAAATCAGTAGTCTCTCTTCCTTTGTCCTTTGATTCCTTATCACTCCCTAAAGCTCTTGCCATCTTTTCTTGAGCTTCTTGTGTGTTTTATAATATTTTTGATTAATTTTATCTTGATCTTTCGTTCTCTCTTCTTGCTTCCAACTAAGTTCTTTGTTGAAGTGTCACCAAGAACTGAACCTCTCACAGCACAGGCTACAGACATCCTTTTGTACTTACCTTTATACTTTATAAACTTTAAAGCACTTTAGTCAAACTCCTTGTCTGTTTGCTCCCTACTTGTCAGAATAAACCTTGGTGAACTTGGTTTTCCTGTCCCCCATCTGCTACTCTCGGGCCTCTCAACTGTACCGAACGCCTCGGTATTTTTTTGAGGGCAAAATAATGGGGTGTCACTAATTCCCGAGTGGCCCCTTTAATTCCTGTTTTTTTTACATTATTTTCTTCTTCAAATACATGGCTGACATCACCATGCATTGTCAGCTTTGTGAGGCAGACTGCTTATCTCATCTCGGACAGTGGGACTGTTAATTTTGAAACTGGAATAATAACACCAACCAGCAGTAACAGCACTGAGTGGAGTGGACTGCACACTACAAGTTAGTTAACTTCTAACTTGTGTTCTACCCTCTATTCACAGGATGAGAAAATTTAGCTCCTCGACCTCCAAGTAAGTAAAAAAGAAAAATGCGTATGTATGCCATTACCAGCCTAATACAAACTGCAGCAAAGGAATCTGAAACGTTTCTGAAATCTGCTGCAGCCTGCACACTTTTTTTAAAAACAGTTGACACTTTGCTTTGTGATGTGAATGTTATCAGTAAAGTCAACATGCATAAAAGAAACATATTTTGTCTGAATGTATTACTGTTTTAGCAAGGGAAGCAAAATAGGTTGGTAGGAAGCAAGCAAGAAATGCAGAGGGCCATATCTGAACTATTAGCTTAAGAGTATCTGAAAATTCCGGCAGTGGAAATTAGATGCACTAAAACCTGTCAAATTTGCTAATGTGAAAATGTACCTTCATAACAGTTCTTAAAGACAAAGTCGTGCAAAGCATTATCACGTCATGATCACTTTTTATCAAACTGAATAACTCATCAAGGGAAAATATAAAGAAAGAGCAGATAAAAGCAATTAAGCCGTAACTGCGAAGGCAGTATGAGCATTGATTCTTGAAACTGTTATCGCATAGCTGCACCATCGTTTTTTTACTTAGTCCAGCAGTCAGGGTCCAGGAAAAGAAAGTGAATGGCTCAAAAAGAAATGATGGCCTATTCAAACTCTTCACCATCAGTCTAAAACCTTGGCCATTTGCCTCTGAAATCTATAACCGGGACATCACTTTCATATCTCCAGTACCTTTTCTCCTGTAGTTTTCATACATCCGTTTTTGTCAAGGTTTACTGAACATTTTTTTTTTCGTCTTTATGGTTCTTTGGAAAATTATTAAGAATGATCACCTTGGCCTCAATGTTTATAAGTTTGCATGTTCGCTCAGTCTCTGCATTTCAGGACTCGCACTAAAGAGTCTCAACATTTCAAATTCCATCATTCCATCAGTGAACATGTGGAAAAAGCTTGATACCTGCAGTCGTATGTGAATACTTAAGAGTTTATTGCACTAAAAACCTACACAGTAAATCTAATGTGAATAAATTACCAAGTTTTAATGCTATAGGGGACAGCTCTGCAACTGAGTATATCAATAGGTAAGGGAAGACTAGACTAATTTTATTTTGAACCTTTGGCTTGTTTTGTAGTCATAAAACTTAAGAAAAAGAGTGACAGTCTTAACATCCAACAGTCAAACACTATGTAGCCTTGCTTATGACCTGTGGAATTGTATTTCACAGTACAGGTTATAATCTGTGAAAATTAAGTACATTTTTTTATACAAGTAAAGGCAAGCATATAGCAAATTAGGACAGTTTTAATGCCATCACTTAAGGTTTATTAAACACTTAGGTTTTTGTAACAAACAAATGAGAGGAAGTGAGCCTTCAGCAATTAAGAGTAGATCATGGTAGGCATTTGTTCAAATTAGCAGAGTTTAGATGGTGTGTAGGTAATCATTCAGTTCATGTGTCTTACTTTTAGTTTATTACCTACAGTTAGTTATAGTTTGGGTTTTTATAGCTCTCAGTGACATACTGCATGGATGACCTTTCTATAGCAGAGTGGTCAGTTTCCCTTGATCTTTGATTTCATGATAGGTTTTTGTATAATTTTATCTGTGACAGTAGTACATGTATATCCCCCATTACAGATGCGTGAAAGTGTAGCCAAAGTGGAAATTCTCTCTGGTGTTTAGCACCAAGAGTTTAGTTATTAAATGAAAGGGATATACTCTAGATTTTTGGAATTGTATGCGGGTAATAATGCTTGAGGGGATGAACATTATCAGAATTAATTCCCTAGTAAGGCCCACCCTCGTGGGCATTACTACACTCAGAATGGGCCATCTGTTGAACTGCTTTGTATTTTTTTTTTTTTGGAATACATAGCATTTATTATTTTGATGTAAATAGTTTGTCTGCAGTATGTACATGCTGCTGGAGGAAGTATTTTACATCTAAAATGTGTAAGAAGCAGCTCCATTTTCCCACTTCAGGCTTTTTGCTTTTTCTCTTATACTTGCCACAATATTTTTCTAGTATTGTCTTAGCTTTTTGAGTTACCTTACTTATATGCTGGGAGAAAACTTCACGGGATAAATTCAGCACATATTTTATTTACTTGTGATGTATGAATATTGAACCATTATTAGAATCAATGGCACCTGATTATGACTATTACTGTCCTGAATCATTGGTTCAGTTATACATTTTTCACAGAATTGGTGAGTGATTTAGTTGGGAAGCAGAACATTTTTACTATTTTATAATCTAACAATTTATAAACCAGTGTTAGTCTCATGTATGTACACCACAGTTTAAGCACACTATTTTCTCACAGAATGGCATCCCTATGAAGTTAAGAAAACAAAATCCTACTGAACTTTTTAATTGAAGTTGACAACTTTAGGTGTGTGTGTGTGTGTGTGTGTGTGTGTGTGTGTGTGTGTGTGTGTGTGTGTGTGAGACACTTCCATTTTTACAGCTAGATGACCTTTTGACATTAGGAGTGCACTATATTCTATGATTCTGTTCATTGTATTTGTAAATACTTGTGTTTCTGTATGCTGCTTTGCATAAATTTTAATACAGCAAAATGTGTATACTGTGGATATATGACAGTATGTAAATACAGTTGCATGCTCATGTTTGGGTGTGTACATCCATGTTTGCATTATTTTTATTCACTTGTTTTTATTTTATTCACTTGTTAATAAGGTCAGCACCCAAGCTGCAAATACCTTTCTATGAGCAACAACACATCACTATTGTTTGGTTAAAGGGTTTCTCAAAGCTAAGAAAAGAGTATGTAAATAAAGACAGAATCAAACCCAGGGCTACAAGGTGATACACATTAGCAGCTCATAGCCTTAACTGTCATTGATCTGTGGTCAGTTTTTTTGTCCTGGTGTCATAATAGCATTTAGTAGCAGTAGAATTTGGTAGTGCTGTTACTTGACAGGCTACTAATTTTCTTCACTTACCACCTGCATTTTAAGTACTTACATATAAAATTGTCATTATATTTCCGTGGCTTATATATGAAATTAGGCATACTAATCGCTTGTATCGCTCTCTTTTTTTTTTTTTAATTAGGTCCAACCTGCAAGTTTAAATGCTAATGTAAATAAAACACTACTGCTCGGGTTATATTTTGTGTTTAACATTTTGTCTGTTCTTCAATTTGCATTAAAATGTTGGTATCTCACAATTCTGGAGTGGGTGGGGATACATAATTATAAATTTTATGTTAATCAGCATACAGATTTGTACCTATTTTTCATGGGCCTTTGTCCAGATTTTTGATGTTTCCAGGTTCAGAGGTACTCTGACCCTCTTATCCAAGATGACACACCCACACTTTATTATTACCAATCCTGGTCACCTCATTATAAAGACATGCATGCTCCTTTGCTTGTCTCAGTGTCAGAAGCTAATGTTCTGGCTTCTGAACAGACAGACAGTATTCACTCCCCAAGTCACCCTTTCCTCCTTTAAAGTAAAATTACTCATCACTACTTGCTGAAAAAACAAAGCAGAATACAACTTTGTCATAGAGTTTGCAGGTGACAAGACGTATTATAGCAAGATGTAGGTCCACCTGAAAGTCACATTAGAATAGCCATATCAATATCTTGGGGTACAGTGTCCTGTTCGATTCTCAGCTAGAGCGTCTTCTGTGTGGAGACATGCGTGAATGGGCATACCTTCGTTGAAGGTTGTGCGTCAGGATCGGCAACTCAGCACATAAAAATCTACTGCCAATCATTAGCGGACTGAAGTTCCGCTGTGGTGACCCCTAACCGGGAAAAGACGAAAGACACAACAACAACAGCACATTATATTATAATACTAACTACTTATATTGAAACAGAATACTAGTACTGCATACAGAATCAAAGTGTATTTAAAAATATTTGCTTTCACAGGTGTGCAAGACAGTGTGGTGAGACATTCTAGGAAAACTCCTTTTGGGTTTTATGTATCAGGCTTCAGTGTAGGAACAAATCATATCAAATATGTTTGAGGTTTAGTGATTTTGGAATAACACAAAGGATGTGGTTAATAATTAAACAAACCAGTGTCACAAAGAAAGCCATAAGAATGAGCTTCTGGATATGCAATGCCTTTTTTCATTAATGGTAGAAACATTGAGGTGTAGTGTCTGGTCATTCTACCAGGCACTAGCAGTAACACATTGCAAATTAGCCTCACCAACTGCAGTGTGTCATTGTGGCATTTAGCCAGCAGGTGGCAGTAAAAGATTATGATGGCTACATTCTGCTGCTTCTCAGAGAGTTTTAACAGAATTTATGCTATGTATCTACTTTTATTTAGATTTGTTAACTGGGGTAGAACCCTAAGCCACTCAAACCATTTTCAGACTCAGTTTGGGAGCACTGTATCATTAAATTACTTCCTGAGAGATACACATTAGTGAAATGGAGCCTGAAGGAATTAAAATCCTGATTAAAGGGCTCATTAGCAGCTCATAACATTAATCCTGTGCGTTAACTGTTGCACAGCGATTAATAAGCCATTGATTTAAAGATGCTGCCACTGATGGATCCATCATAGGGTGGCACAGTAATCTGTAACTTCACAAAACTTTGTTAACAAACATACACAGGGTAAGTGTGCTCTCCAACCAGGACTCTGATTAATTTGCTTTATGTTGACAGAAGAGGGGAGTACATTAGGCAGACTGAATGTCAGCCATCTGCATAAAAACACATATATATCTGTAAAACATGAGACTGAGATAAATGTTTTGATTGACCCTTAACTTTATTTTCCCATGCCACGATACTCCCAGAGTGCATTGTTTCAGCTTACCCATTTTGTGTACAGTTTCCTTCTTGCATTAATTTACATTGTTTTGGTGCGACTGTGACTGAAAAGGGTTCCTCAAATTAATCCACTTATCCTGTTAGTAAATAAATAAAATGCTGTAGTTTTGCTTTTGCTGGTAGAATAACCCTGTCCCAGGACTCTGTAGGTACAAGATATTCATTCTTGCCTTAAATAGTGCACCAGGCAATGCAGATACACACACACACGCATACACACACGCACACACCTATAGGAAAATATCAATCATATGTTGAAATTACAAAGAAATTTATTTTGCTCATCACAGTCCACACAATGTAAAAATCCAAACAAATATTCTTCAAAGTGTGAATCAAAAAGTAAAAACCAACTAACAGTACAAAGCACAGTACAAACTTTTATTATAATAAAACAGTAAGTGCTTTCACTCCTTAATGGTACTTCTTCAGACCATCAATAAAAAACATAAATTCTACTTCTCCTTATATAATAAAGTAATTAATAATTGTGCAATTAATAGACAAGTGCTCATGAATTCGATTTTGGTCAGGGACAGAGTCCTGGAGCTTTATCAGCTTGCAATTTAAGTATCCAGTCTATTTTTCAAAGTTTCTTTTGTTAGCATACTAACAACCAGAGGAAAAAGTAGGTCTATTTGATTTATTTGTAGACAAATGTATGTTAGTCCTGCACTTAACCTTAATGTCCACAATACACAGTGGTACTTTCTAACTGATGTTTTGTATTTAAAATAAAACACTAACCTAACCTCATGGAGATGATGAGCAAGACTTAACACTTCAGTAGTGACCCAGGTTTGACAATAATCTTGACTCACTGCAGTAAGAAATGGGTCATGTTTAGAGGACCAATATATGACTGTTCCCTTTTTCCTCGGGGGGAGGGACACTACTAGATAGGAGCAGCTTGGATGATCAGACTTTGTCACAGCATGAGTGTGTTTCAGTCTGAATGTGCCCATAGCTCTACTGAACAAGTGAGGACTAAATGTAGAGAATGTCTGTACACTCTGTGATAATGTGTCTGCCCCTGAAGACCCACCACAAATTTGAAGCATAAGCATATTTATACATCTGAGGAACAGACCTCTTCACAGATAGAAATGTGTGGAAGGAATAGCAGTTGTAGACTGTAGTGCATTATATGGTGCTAGATTTTCTAATGTTGCGGCTTCACAGGTCCTGGGTTCAGTCCTGGTCTTGTTATTTCTGCGAAGAATTTGGTGTTCTACCTGTGTCACTGTAGGTTTCATCCTGCCACTCCACCTTGCTCATACTGTATAAAGACTGTGTTGAAAACGCAAAGGTATGAAGGGGACATGGTGACATTCAGGAAGGAGAGGAAATGACTCAGATAAGTGAAGATTTGAGTAAAAGGTACAATAAGCAGGAAAAATAACAGTGAAGGCCTGATGGAAATGTGGAGACATCAGCAGAAGTAAATGAAAGGAAAATAGCAGAGAAAGAGGATGATAAAAAGATACAGGCAAAGGGAACAGAACTGGTGCAAGAGAAAGAAGAAGAAGACAAGTAAATGAGTATAAAATATTAGATTTTTAAAGATTTGAGGGCTAGTGTACATGAGTTAGGAGTAGAGAAAGTAAGAAAAATGAACATGCAGGATGGGTGGGGGAGGATAACTGTAATCATGGATTCACTAAGCCAAAGGATTCAGTTGGGGGATAGGGTTGAATACAAAAGATTAGTTTTTATGAGGCCAGTACCATGATTAGCTATGGATACAGCTAATGAGGAGAAAGCTCTGTGAGGACAGTTAGCAGGAGTCATAATGAAGGAATTAGTGAAGAGATTTTTCTGTAAAGGAACTAGTGAGATTAACAATGAACAGAAGAGTAAGAACACTACACTGTTGTTAAAGGTAATGTTACTGTACTGCATAGGGGAACCAATTATTCATTTAGTAAACAGAGAAGATGAGACATAGTAAACCAGGAGGAGTTAGTGTACAAAGAAAGAAGTATTACCAATATTATTAGCAAGCAAATTACAAAGGAAAGAATTATTTTAACCAGTGATGTATGGGTTGGTGTGGTGGACAAGAGTACGGCTAAACAGGAATATAAGGAAAATATTGGACAAGAAAGGAGCCATTGCAAGACATAGAATGCATATTAGAACACACAGAAAACCTATAAAACTAGTAATAGGACTGTAACCTGCAGTTCAGCAACTCATTCCACAAAGTTAAGCTCAGAGCAGCTAGCTTACACATCAGATAGCACTAATACCATATCCTAGCACTGTATAATAACACATCCTAGCACTATTCACATCTAGTCTCTAACACCAGAGACCACACTACAAGATCTCTGAAAAACCCAGACCTCAAACCGTAATACAAACCTGGACAACACAGATGTGGAATTTCCATATGTTTCTGTAGCCAGTTTGGTGATATGGACATCTGGAGACAATGAATCAATTGTCTTATGTTCACTGGCAACCTTTTAATCCTTAAAAAAAATCAACACAGTATGAAAGATGTGCATACTCAATTTCATTGGAGACAAAGATCCTCACTTTTACATACAAGGTTGTCAAGAACAACATGCACGCTGCATCCACCACACACATGGATCATCTTATGCTGAGGCACTAAAAAGCAATCTCCCCAAACCACAAAGACCTCCTAAGCCTGTAAACAGCAATGCCTATCCTCAGCAATCTACAAAGCACACATCAAAAGCAACATCAAACACCGCACATAAGCCTATACCCAATGGACCCCTGAAAACAAAGCCCATAAACCAAGCTAACAATTTGCCCAGGACCCTTGTCATAGGGACCTCCATTGTACAACACACACATGCCCCTCTTACCAGACTGGACAAGGAGAAGATTACAGTCAGTTGCTTATCTAGAGCCAGGATCTTCCTACTTACACATGCACTCCAGTCATTGCACCATAGGTACCTGTATGATTCTATCATAGTCCATTGGGGGTGTAAATAACCTGAGAAGTGATAAACCTACCAGCACTACAAATAAGACCCAAAGGAACCTAAAGGTGTTATTGTTCAGTGCTAGGAGGCTTAGCAAGAAGCTCCACACCCTACAAGCTCTCCTCACTCTGGACAATATAGACATCTATGCTGTTACTGAGACATGGTTTAAAGTAATAGAAAGTACTCTGGCAGTGCAAGGCTACAGTGCCTTTGACACATTTAGACCATCAGCCACACAGACAAGGACTAAAGGTGGAGGTGTTTTGATCTACATTAGCAACAAGTATACCTCATGGTTGGTTAAACAGGATGATTCCCCTGGAGTTCATACACTTGCAAATCACCTTAGATAGAGTCCCTTACCATAGCTTAGCAAGCTATATGTCACCATTTATGTCTCAAGAATCACACAGCTCTTATCTAGACCTACTGAAGGCACTCACCATCCAAACACTCTATTCATGGGAGACTAACTACCCCTATATAGACTGTGAAATATGCACTGCCAACAACTTGCAGGCACAACATTTCCTATACTTTATTAACACAAATGCCCTTAATCGGTTAGTGCACACTTCAACCTGGGGTTCAAACATACTGAACCTTGTTCTCACGAATATGGAAGAGCACTGCATCCCCCCATTGTGTCCTGTTCTCACTGGTGAGATGAGATCACAAAGCTGTGTCATTCAAAATAAAATCCACTTGGAAAACTCAGAAAAAACTGTTACAGTAAGAATCTATTCTAAAGCAAACTACATCCTATTAAGAGACAGTTTGTTCAAATGCAATGGCCTGCCCAACCCAGAGTTTACAACAGCCTATCAAAAGTATTCACAGAAACACTCTATAAGAATGTAAATGGCTGCATAGAGGCTGCTGTACCTACCAGAAGTTAGCCAAAAATAATTCCCCAAAACAAACCACACTGGTAGAATCCCGATCTTAACAGGGTATGTAACAATTGAAAAAGTCATGGCCAAAGCCAGAAAGAGTAACTTTCATAACAGCAAGAGCTCACTAATAAAACTAAACAGGAAACTAAGAGGACTAATTAAATCAAATAAAAATAGCACAGTTAGTATGATGGGAGAGGGGCAACTTCCCCGGGTGCAAAGTGCTTTTAAAAGCCAGTATTGCATTTACAGTCAAACCTGAGCTTTACAGTACTCTCTGTGTGGTCTAAACTTTAGCAACTAGTTTGCTACAGTTTAAAAGTAAACAAAAACTTTTTTTTTTAATTAAAATCTGAGTGCTTTAGCACTCCATGCAGCCAGGTAGGATATAAACTATAGCAACTGTTTTCTATATTTATAGCAAGGAGTTTGTTACCATTTAAACAAAATACTTTTTTTACACTAAAATATGAGTGCCAAAGCATTCTGTACAGACAGGCAGACTACAAACTTTAGCAACTGTTTACTACATTTGTACCAAGCAGTTTACTACAGTTTAAAAAGAAATTATTTTTTTTAAACTAAAACATAAATGCATAATCACTCTTTGCTGACAGAGGTAGACTGTAGCAACTATTTGCTGTATTTGTAGCAGGCAATCTGCTACAGTTTAGAATAAGAAATGCCTTTTTTTTTATAAAATATGTTAAAGGAGGGTTGGGGGGCAGGCCCCAGAAATGGGACCTGAAAGGCTGGAGCATGGGGGGGGGGGGTGTCATGCATCTGGCCATCTGGTTGGTGTGCCAACAGAAGGCATGTCTGTTTTTTTTTTTTTTTTTAGTACTGACCCAGGACGCTAATTGAACCAGCTATGCTTCTGTTCAACAAGGCCAATTATGAGGTCAAGATAGCTTCTGAGGCTAAAGACAACCCCAAGGCCTTCTACAGCTATGTCAGAAATCTCATCAAGCACCAGTATGCAGAACTAGTGGTAAATGGCACCACCTTCACTGAGCAGAGTGACATTCTGAATCTGCTGGCTAATAAATTCAGGTCAGACTTTATTCCCCACTCCATCCCACCACCCCTTGTGAAATCCCTACCAGCATAACCCTCCGCCCAAACATCAGCAGGGAGAAGGTTATAGCAGAGCTCACAAAGGCAAAAACACAGCCTCAGTGGAACCTGATAATATCCCAGGTTGCTGCCTAAATAGAGATTGAAAGCTATCCTGACTAGGCATATGCAACAGTTGTAAAGGGCACAGAGGTTCCTCACAAAGAGAATACAGGGTATTAACACATTGTTCTATACAGACCATCTTAAAGCCCTGTCTCTATACTCAGTCTCCTACAGTTTACAATCGATGCCTGACATATAAAGCATCCTCAGATCCAGCCCTGATGGACCCTTTGCACATCTACAAAATGAATGGCACCAGAAACGCTATTTCTAGAAATCTGAACTTTGCTTTCTGAAGACACAGATATGTGACTCAAGGGATTCCCATGTTTTGGAATAGTCTACTATCCATGTGAATCAGAGTCCATTCCTAACCCTATTCAAATGTAATCTTGACCATTGGATGGGAAATCACAAATTCATCCCCAGGCTGTCCCCCATGTCTCTTACAGACAGAGGCCAACAGTAAACATTCCCTAACTAACATACCCCCTCCACAAAATGCTTAGCAACCTCTTAACTAACATATCCCCCTATTCAGGCACACATCTTACCAGGGGGATGCAGCTGGGTTGGGTTGCATGGCTAGGCTTACAAAGGCGATGGTGGTCATTAGCCTAATATATACCTATGAACCTATATGATTAGCAATGGGACAGTTTTATTATAATTGTGGATTAAAATTCTAGTCATAAACTGGCACATTTAAACTAAATGAAGTTTGAAAGGGGACAGAATTATCGCAGACAGAAAATAAGGTGCAGTTAAGGTGAAAGATAAAGAAAATGGAGGCTTTTAAAATGAGAGATGTAGGAGGAGAATTAGGCCAATGAATTATGGTTGTAACATGAAGCCATTTAACTCGCGAATCTAGGAAGGAAATGGCAGAATTACAGACATGCTTTGGTTTAGGTGATTTAGGTACGACTGGCATAATTGAAAAATGGCCAATAAAAACAGGGACTTGCATATGGCACTCTTTGGTTAAAAGTTTTAGGATAACATTAGTAAATAAAGGATGGAGTGGCTGTCTGGGTTAGGGAGAGAAAGAACCAAAGTCACTGATGACTTTCAGGAGCAGGATGGTAATATGAAAATAAAAGATGGCAGTTTAGGGCATGTGCTCTGGTATTAAAACTGAAGCATGTTAGGAAGCATTTGGAAGACTGACATTGTGTATTCATCCATTGATCACTGATAAAGAACTTCAGTATTATGGGAAAAAAGAGCTGGTGGAAACGTAAGATTATTATTATGACAGCTTTGAATTTTCCAAACATAGACTAAAGAATTCCAGGTTTTAGGGTATCAGGGAAAAATGGATTACTGGCAGATTTAGCTCTAGCAGGATTTGTACAGTTTGCACATGACAGTTGTAGGAAAAGCAGGATTTTAGATTAAGTATCCTGCAGATCCTGGAAGTAGGAAGTGCGGCTGGAAGGTACCCCCCCCCCAAAACACACACAGATTTAGAACTCTGCACATCTACCACCAATTCAGCCAGGACATGGGGGAGAGTATGAATGGTTTCATGCTTTATTCCAAGATGCAGAGAATTCAGAACTGATTATAATAACAGATCATGCACCCAACTGCATGGGAATGTATACGTCTTTGGTCCCTTAAGAAAAATAATGGTGTTCAGAAGTTTCCTGAATGGGCATTTGACAAAATTTTAGATACTTTATCCATCTTAGAAACACATATTTGGTTGTGTGTCCTAAACCTGTAAGGCTAAATGGGTTAAAAATATCACAGTAAGGGCATCATTACCTAAACGTGACCATGTGTTTGCATGATTCACTACAGGGAAATGAAAAGTAATTTCAAAAGTATAGGATTATGGGTAAACAATGAGACAGTGAGAGCAGTGACACTGTTGCCCACATATAAAACGTGGTAAAACTGTTGCTTATAACTCCTTCCCCTCAAAACTAAATATTGTCCTCCTCTGTACCTATGCATCTATAAACCTGGTAACTCCAAGGATGCTCCTCCCTAGGAATAAGTGAACATTTCCATATACCTAATGTTTGGTAACTTTGACCTTGGTATAGTTAATACATGTGAATTCATGCCATAATATCAACAATATTCATGCCATAATATCAACAATACAGTAGTTGATCAAAGTGCCAATGATGTATTGTCAGGCTACTTAGATTTATGAGGGAGTTAACTCATGAAACTGGATAAAAGGATTAGTGTAGAGATTCCACAATGGCAAATTATTACTGAGAGCAAGATACCCCTCAACTACCCAGATTTTCACAGAATGCCCAGATTTTTTTCCCTCTAATTTTTGGTCTGCACATCATAAAATGTATGGTTTTCAAGCAAATCATTGAGGAGTGATGTCACTAAATAATAACTAACATTTGATTTTCAGACTTCATAGGCAACATTGGGCAAAAGGCATGAACATTTTAAAAAGTCTTTACAGGCATCATATGACAGGATATGTTCTCGTGCTGATACTTGGACAGATGTGGAGTTTGAACAGAAGAGCCGGAGAGGTTTTTTTAGAGAGAATAAGGCTCAGAGTTAGCTAGATTACCGCCAGATATTCTTAAGACATGATCTCTGTTCAAAAGATGCTTACTTTTTACAATAGTTTTTTTGTTAAGTCCTCCATAATGATTTCAAGGCCCTTATCCTTCTTCCACCAGATCCTACTTTTGTCAGTTCATTGATACTGAGAGTGATGCCCTGATGTACTCCTCTATCAAGTATATTCTACATCTCCATGGAGGAAAGCCTTGTAGCTACTAAGGTTTGAATCACTCCTGCACCAGATATACCGTCCCTCAATGTGCATTGACCTCAGAGATGAATATGAAGATGCAATGGTGAACCATTTGCATGGGGGGGGGGGGGGGGGTAGCATTGCCTTACAAACAAAAAACTTTTTTTTCTTTTTATGTTTTGTGTGAATATCATTTCATACATTTTTCCCAACAAAATAACATGAACATTGGCTAAACTCACACTGGCATCCAAACTACTTACTTTCTTTTTTCAGACTTCTTTTTATGAACATCTTGGTCTCCACAATGGGTCTAAAAGGAGAGATGAAAAGTCAGCAAGCAAAGGACAGTAGTAGTGGTGCTGATTCAATTCATCCTCAAGTCTTGGTGAATACCTTCATGAGATGGACCCTGTTTTTCACAAAATCTCACCAAGGCGACACTGCTCCTGCCATAATCCAGGCGAATAACTTACTAGCACCCTTCACCTTTCCACCCTCCCATAATATTAGCCCTCATGCTGTATCCTCATGAATTTATGACTCTCATCTGCTCAGTTGGTTGCTGGCTTCCATCATACCTTTGCTCTCAACTGGACATCCATTAATATAGGAGAATATTAACAACTTTTACTTACATGCAGTCACTGTATTTTTAACTAGCAGTAACTGTTTGCTGACATTTCAACTGCTTCTCTCTTGCCAGATATTGTGTCTCTTGCTAGTTTGTATAATGCTTTGAATGTATGATTCTGAACCATGTTATAATTAGTTTCTTAGCTACTCCTGTATCACCTGTAATATGTATTGTACTTCACTTCTTATTTGTTATATATTTGGAGCTTTTCTCCCTGGGTCTCTGCTGAAAACAGGCTCCTGGTCCAGTCGGACACTACCCGATCAACAAATGAAATAAATAAAAAAAATAAGGGATGTGCCCTCAGTTTGGAAGAAAATGAGCTAAGATAAGAGTTGATTGCTTTAATAGACATAGATAGATATATTAAGATAAAAAGAAGTAGGCTGCAGCAGGTCAATAAAACCACAAAAGTCAGAAGTCTGATAAAACAAATGAACACAGTAATTAGGACTGTCCATGGAGATCCATGCGATATAACAGAAGTAAACAGGATATATTACTGTACAGCTAAATTAATAACAAATAATATCTTACCACAAAAACACAGGACAGTCAGGGAAAGGAAGGGGAAAATCAAATGCCATCATGGAAGTATCAAATAGAGAAAATTATAAAGCAATTATGACAAGAAGTGTCACTGTTAGAAGACTATAGAAGAGGGAATAGATCAACAAGAATACAAAGAAAGAAAGAGGTGATAACAGCAATGCGCAGTATTAGAACAGACCAGGATCTATCATGCACTATCGCAAATAAGAAACTAAAAATTTCAGCGCAGGCAGAAAAACTTAGAAGATGCACAAATAAACATAAAGGAAAAGTTCAAAATAAGCAATTTATTGATGGCCCAAAAAAGTTTTATAGAGAATTGGAAAACAAGGTAAAAAGAATTGAAAGACCACCAAAAATAGAAGAACTAGATGCATTTTGGAGAAGTATCAATGAAGATCCTGTGGAACATAACAAAGATGCTAAATGGATAAAGGAAGTAAAAAAAGAGTAAGAGGTTTAAACGTACAGGATATGAAAAGGGATGAAGTATTAGCCAGAGAGATTGAAACAAAATTAAGAAAAGCCTCTAATTGGAAAACTCCAGGCCCAGATGCAGTACCAAACTTTTGGTTAAAAGTATTAACATCTTTGCACAAAGACTTAGCCATGAATAAGAACTATTTATATACGCACCACAAGCAGACACAAACCTGGCTAACAACAAGAAAAACAATGCTCCTACTTGAGTGAACCTGCAAGCTTCCTTAATATAGACCAATAACTTGCCTCTGATGAAGTATAAACTATCCATGGGAATTGATGGTGACAGAGTTTATATTCGTTTTGAAGAAAACTCAATTATAGCAGTCGAACAAAAGGGCAATAAAAGAAAGTCATATGGAACAAAGGATCATTTGTTGTTGAATAAAATCATAGTGGAGAACTGTAAAAAGGGGAAGAATCTAAGTATGGCATGGATTGACTAGAAAAAAGCATTTGATTGTATCCCACATTATGGATAAAAGAGTATTTAGAAATGTATAAGATACATCCCACACTGATCAGCTACATTACAGTAACCATGAAACAGTGGCAGACCACTCTACAATTAAGTCATGATAAAGCACAAATTATTATCCCAGGGATAAAAATTCAAAGGGGGATATTTCAGGGTGACTCTCTGTCACCATTGCTATTCTGCCTTGCTATTAACCCATTAAGCTGTTTATTTAACAGCTTAGGCCATAGCTATAATTTGGCTCCTAGAAAACAACAAAGTCTAAATACTTCTCATCTACTCTTTGTCAATGATTTAAAACTGCATAGCTCATCAGATGAGGAACTGAAAGCACAACTGCAAGTTGTCAAAACTTTTTCAGATGATATAAGAATGTCATTTGGTTTTGATAAATGTGCAAAAGCAACCTTTAAAGCAGGAAAACTGCAGCACCAGGAAAACATCAGTTTGGGACAAGAATGTGATATAAAAGAACTTGAGCAAGCGGGAGTCTATAAATATTTGGGAATTTATGAAGGATCAGTAATAAAACATGAACAAATGCAAATAAAACTTTAGTAAGGAATACTTTAGAAGACTTAAATTAATCCTGAAAACACCATTGACATCCAGGAACAAAATCCAAGCTATAAACCAATTTGCTCTTCCTGCCCTAACTTACAGTTTTGGAGTGAGGGACTAGCCCCAAAACACATTGGATAGATTAGATATTAAAACAAGAAGGATGCTTCATGCTCACCAAATGATCTATAAAAATCAGTTTATACCAAGATTATATAGATTCCCTGCTCTGAAGGGATGGGCCTCCTTGAAATTGATTATATGTACAGATCTGCAATCATGGGACTCCACACATATCTGCTGACCTCACAAGTCCCAAATGTAGTGAAAGTTTTGAACATGAGGAGAATAAATCTAAGATGACGTCTTTGCTTAATTCAGCAGAAGCATATTGATGTCAAGCAGGAATGGAAATCAAACCAGAAGTACATAAAAATCAGGCAGCAACTGAATGTGGCAAAAAAACAAAAGAAAGAATATAAGGTGAAGGACCGGATGAGAAGGCAAGAAATGTGGAAAAATTATAAATATAGTTGCAAGTACAGAAAACTTTTAGAAGAACCTCGTGTTGATCAGGAACAAATGCAGGAATGGTTAAGGAGAGGCAAATTCAATGCAAGAGATGAAAGGTTAATATTGGCGGCCCAAGATAGTGGGCTACGCACATGATGGTTTACAAAGTCCATTGAACATGTGGGAGAAATAGACAAATGTAGGTTTTGTAAAACTGAATTGGAAACAGTCGCACACCTAGTTGCTGGTTGTGACATAGTAATGGCTGAAGGACTGTATACTGAAAGGCATAATAATGTGGCAAGACTGTTGCACTAGGAATTGTGCAAACATTATGGTATTGAAGTGGCTGAAAAACACTGGAGACATGAGCCACAAAGCATCACAGAAAATGATGAAGTTTACATCACATGGGATCACCCATTACCAACAGTTCAAAAGATAGATGCTAGAAAACTGGATGTAGTGGTCCAAGAAAAGAAGACAAAAGTCACATTGATCATTGAAATCACCACACCCAGTGTCTTGCGTTCAGAGAGACACAAAATCATAAAATATCAGGATCTGCAGACAGAAATGAGAGAATTTGGAAGAAAGATGCCCAGACAGTTCTGATAGTAGTTGGAGCAATGGGTCTTATAAAAAAAGAATCTACAATCGTATTTAAATATGTTACCAATCCATGTAACACCGTATGAATTGCAGAAGGAGTCATAACTGGGCACATTGCGGGTGCTGCAAAGAGCACTTCTGGCTGACATGATAGATTGAAACAATACAAATTTCATGACCATTAATCGCGCTTTGACTTGGGAATGGGGTCCATTCTTGTCATGGTATTAGAAACCCAAAAGATTTAGAGAAATTAAAAAAGGGTACATATGTACCTCCAAAGATAATTCATCCAGCACTCAGCACACAAATATGTCCTCTCTCCACTTCCTGGTTAACCCTTTGGTACTTAGAACAATAGTCAAGCCTGGCTTACTGGTGCTACAGAAGAAAGCCCTGCCCCTGTGATATTGATCCAAGCCCTGCCCCTGTGATATTGGTCCAAGCCCTCCACCTGTTTCACTGGTCCAGCTTATGCTAGACAGATTGATTTCTGCTGCATTCCCAGACTCACTTATAGGCCTCAGATAATCCAGCTCATTCAGTTGCTCATAACAGAAAGAACTGGGCAAGCCAACACAGTCTTCCATTATGTGCTGGTCAAGTCTTTTGTTTTTCTGCCCTGTACTTCTCTAGTCATCCTCTCATCATTATTCTTGGCTAGAATGCAGCAGCTTAATGGTGAAACGCCCCCCCCCCCCATTAATACAAGTATCGACCCTACCTGAAGGCCTTCTCCTTGACAAGTTTAGCATGCTCTGTCATGTATCTGGATTTCCACAGGAATGCTAATACCAAAGGCATCAACATGTGTTCTTTCCAGCCGGCTACCATTAGAGAAAGCAAATATATGTATAGCCTCTTATCCACCTTTCCCAGGTGTCCCTTCTTGCCTAAGTCACTGTTCAGACCTGTGTCACTACCAGTACAGCTGAACAGAAAGAACTTGCAACAGCCATATCATTTACATCTGATCTGGGTATACAGATCTACACTACAAATGAGATTCCCATTAAAATTTTTAAACAAAACATTAAGTATTTGGATAGTACATTACCTGGCATATATCGCCAGAGAGTAATGAAAGTATTGTGTCTTAACCTTCCATCTGACTATCACTACTTATGTTCCAAAAGTAGTCATTAAAGGCATTGTATTAGGAATGTCTATGTGTAGGCAACTATTACAGGAAAAAAGGGCTGATTATAATAAAAGTAGGTCTGATTGTAATAAAAGTCAGTCTTTAGAAGAACTTAGAAGTTTCTGAGAGAGATTAACAATCTGTATCAAAGCTATCTGAAGCCAAACAACTCTGTTTCTAAAAATTTAATTACTAAATGAGAAGCATTTGGAAAAGTAGAACACCAATCCAAAGAATGTATGCATTATTTTGTACTTTGACACAAAGCTCCTGCAGGTGGTGCTGCGGTAGCATTGTCGCCTCACAGTAAGATGTTGTCCTGTTCGATTCTCAGCTAGAGCGTCTTCCGTGTGGAGACATTCATGAATGGGCGTACCTTCGTTGAAGGTTGTGCGTAAGGGCTGGCAACTCGGCACATAAAAATCGACTTCCAATCATTAGCGGACCGGAGTTCCGCTGTGGCAACCTGTAACTGGGAAAAGCCGAAAGACACACCGACACAAAGTTTTTGCATACTGGCTGGCTTGAGTGGGTCTGTATCACAGTGCTGAGATATTCTGAAAGCAGCTGTGGGATTTGTAGACTAACATTCTCAAACGATGAGACAAGCTTCCTTGGAAAGGTCCAGGTTTGGTTTAGGGGAGGTCCAATCAAGTTAATACTGAGTCTGGGAATCTGTGAATAGAGTCTAGTTAGGAGTCACGCACAGGGGAGCATATTATGGAAAAGGAAAGAAAATTATAAAAAAAATGTAAATATAATTGAACTGTCATTTAAAACCAAAGATTTCTTCATGTGCAGAAACTACTCTCTCTGTCAGATTGTAATACAAAAAAATGTTTTTGTACAGATAGGGCACATGCGCAATAGCAGCTATCAAACATGGTTCTAACTATATTTGGTGTACATGTGGATTATAGTATGCAAATCTTATCACAAAGTCACTTTGAGAGAGAAAAGGAGAATGTAGAATCTATTCCAGTTATCCCCTGAAGATACAAAAGAACACAAAATGCACATTAGAAACAGTGGACCAAAACAGTAAATGCATAACAGAAAATAAACCGCTGCAGCCAAAAGTTTAATTTAATTTTTCATTTAACTGGTCCATTTCTGTCTCTTTTCAGCCATGCTTCTGGTTGTAAAGGAGAATACAGAATATATTTACAGTTTAGGGCAGCCAGTCAACCAGCATGTTTTCAGAAGAAAGCAGAGTTGTTGTTGTTTGTCTTTCGGCTTTTCCCGGTAAGGGGTCGCCACAGTGGAACTCCGGTCTGCTAATGATTGGCAGTAGATTTTTACGAAACGCCGAGGTGCCAGCTCGACGCCCAACCTACAACGAAGGCACACCCATTTACGCACGCATGTTTTTCAAATGCTACCCAACCACGGGGAGGACATTCAGCTTCCACACAGAAGGCACTCCCAAGCCCAGCCGAGAATCGAATGGGAGAACCTCTTGCTGTGAGGTAACAACGCTACCGCCGTACCACCGCGACATCCTAGAGGAAAGCAGAGTACTTGAGAAAAACTCACATGAATGTGAGTTTCAAAGGCAGAGGTGAGAGAAGTTTTAATGTTGTCTGTTTTCCTTGTGAGACTGTATTGCTTTGTTTAGCAAATAATTATCAGTGTTTGTTCCTTTAAAATTTGAAATAAAAGTTTTAAATTAATTCCAAATATTTGTAATCATTGTAGAAGTAAAGCAGAAGACAGTATACACACTGAGAGGTTTGAACAGAAATGGAGAAATAGACAAGTAATAGGATATGGAATGGCTGCATGGGGGGATATCAAAATTATATGCATTTTGCTTTCACATACATGTCCAGAATTTTTGACATGGAAAGTTGGCAACCCAAAGTATAGGGAAACATGAGAACTCCAATCAGAAACTGACTGAAAGTCAGGAGAAACCCCTATACTCTGCAGTGAAGAGGCAAAACATTATGATCCACCATACTGCCAGTTATATAAGATATTAGAATTTGGAAGTTTAAACTTGTGTGGTCTAAATGATTTATGGAAATTAGGCCATTTGTGAAACACAAAATAAAAGTGAAAAGAAAATGCTAATATCAGGTTACATTCTTTCTGCTGGTTAAAATGATTGTAATGAATGACTTCAACCACTGGGTGGCAGTGCAAACATGAAAATCAGTCAATGGTTATACCATCAATCGAGATAGTGTTTAAATCAAATGGAAACATGTCTTACAAAATATGTTTATTATAACAGAAATGCTATAAAAATGTGAATGTTAATGGGTAAATCTAAGAATTCTCCTGCATTAGTGTTAGCACTGATAATGTAAGTTTGTCAAAATGAATTTTGGCTATTGTACAGTTTGACAAAGGAGAAATAGTGAAAATTTGATTTTTTTCTAACACAGCTGTTAACTGAGTAAGCCTAGTGGGTGCATGTGACCCTATTCAGGGTAACCCAGAAGCACTGTCTGGTCAATCAACTTGCTGAGAGTGTCATTCAGTAGGTAAATGGAGGTGGAAGGAATCAAACCTTGGATGGTAGGAAGCAGCTCGTTAATAGATTAGAACCTTAATCTTCTGTACTAACTTCCAAAACATTTCTGTTATCTCTGTCCATTCAATGCTGGATAAGATAAGTGGAAATGTAGTGAGGATGGGATTTTCTAACTTCCACTTTGGAGTTTTCTCAGTAAAAACTATAGTATCATAGTTCCTCATAGTTAACAGTATTTTCACAGGAGCACACAGCCATTACAGAGATAATGTGATAAACTTTGCCCTTATGTGTTGGTTTAAGTTTTTGCCCCTTGAACTGCTGGCATACTCTGTTGTTACTCAATCACTTTTTATTTAGCTTTGTCCACAAAGTAAGGATTCAATGAACTTTCATGCAACAAATCATATGACATCTATTCTTAAGGAAGGATATAAATCCTTTGCACCTTAAAAAGCAGACTTAAATAACTTCCTAAAAGACATTTTAAGACCAAAGATGTATAACTAAGTGTGCCTGTTTCAGGTGTACTTTTGCATAAGGCTATGCATATGTATAAAACTAGTACAACACTAGTCAGAGTTTGTCATACTTGCATTTAAACAGATGGCATTTTTGACTCATGTGGTTGCTAGAAGTGATCCCTTCCTAGTCTCTTTATACATAGAACTGCCGTCAAGACTTTCTTACCAGAAATCTGATCGCTCACAGGTTTATTATGAATGAGTTTTGTTCCAGGACTAGACACCCTAGACAATGCTTCAAAACCCTGACAAGCATCTGCATAAGATTCCTTTGACCTAGAGGTACATGCTCAGGTTAAAGTGACCAGTATATAAGGGATCATTGGAGAGGTAAATCGGTTACTCATTATGGCCATAAACAGAGCGTGTGGATTGGAACTTCACCTCTTAACACGCCTTTGCTAATTTGGCTGGGCTGAACTGTCTCCTGAATCACAAAGAAGTCACTGCTTGCAACAGTCCTTACTTTAATTATACATTAACTGGGTGAGTGAACTGTTTAATATGACCCTGTTTAGCCATAACCAGGACCACAATGGCAAGAATAAACACTATATAAATGGGCAATTTAGAATAGCCAATCAAACAGCAAGTTTCTGGGAGGAAATCAGAATACCCTCTGGAGGAATTGCCTGCTGGTGGATTTCGCTGAGTTTTTAGAATCCCCCCCCCCAAAAAAAAAAACATACATGGATATAGGGAGGCCATGCAGACACCATACAGACAGTAATCACAGACAAGTACACAACCTTGGCCTCTAGATGAAGAGATCCTAACCTCTGTGGCTTCATACTGATCTTTCCACTTGAAGAGCCTAAATTTATTTGTAAATCAAATAAGCATCCAGTCTTTATTTACCTTTGTAACTTCTTCATGTTTGTCACTCGCTCGTGACCATAGCAGTGCTGGTTAGACACTTCTTTAGTACCTGCACCTCAAATATTGGTACATTTCTTGTTAGCACTTCTTAAACAAAAGCCATTACACCTCTGAGTCAAGGTCTTCTTCATTATAACCTCTGTATTTGATTACATCATCTAAGGGAAATATGTAACATTAATCTGAAGGCTTATCATAAGCTGGCATACCATGAAATAAGCATATAAAATATGCAACAAAATCAACAGTTCCATCTAAGAGACAGTTTATCAGGGTGTCATCACTGAAATGGGAGCTGTCCTCAAACATGGACGACTGCGATTATCATTTATCTAAGAACCACTTGTAACTACTGCATTAGTTGCCTGTCCTGTAGTAATACTAAGCTGGCTAAACTACTTGAATCATGGTCTGCTCTCAGTTCTGAAACTTTTTTGCAGTCATATGCACCAGCTTGTCACCCAACATTATTTTTAGAATAGTTCCTGAAGCCAAAGCATCCTTCATCACATTCACTTATCACGTTGTACTTAGCACAGTGATGAGGCCTGTTATACAGGCACTATCTTTCTAGATCTTTCCAAAGTATGTGACAAGGCTAGCCATTCTCTGCTCTTGGATAAGACTGTAAGTTCTAGCTGAGATGAAAACTCCACGACTTGGCTTTACAACTACCTTTTACACTGAACCCAGTGAGTTACATAAATGGACAGACTATAAACCACATCTGAAGCCTGTTTCATAAGTGGGAGGTTATCTTGGGACTCTGTCTGGGCCACTAATGTTCATCAACCTTCAGAGTGATATGTAATAAACCTGTAACAAGTACTTTAAAGCAGTTCCACTCCTGTACATACTTCCCACTGAGATCCACAGTCAGGACACAGGACAACCGGTATGCTAGTTAGTAATGAAAGCTCTCGAGAAACCCATACAGTAAACATTCACAGAGCCCTTTCTGGATAGTAAGCAGACATTCATCAAGGCTAATAAGCACCAGGCAATTTATATACATTCCACAAGTATTGTCACTAATTCTTAACTATCATTCTTAGCCCCTGGATGCTACTTTTCCATTTAGCAAGCTTTGTGTTCGCTTGTACCCGACAGTAAAATATCATAACACATTATCATTCTGTTAGATAAATTAAAATAACTCAGAATGTAATGAAGCCCTTACCAAGTACAGTAGTATAAAGTCAAGTTAGCACTCATTGACTGAACTCAGACATATAAAACCATCAGTACCCGTTACATTAAGAACTAATATACCAAAAAACTACAAATGCAAATAAAAGCTTCATAGTTTGAAATGGATAGATCTGGAGTCAGCCAACTTATTTGCTGTTCAGGATTAGACTGAATTGGTGTAGCCCCTTTTCAGTATGGTTAAAGGAGAAAAACACCAGATAATGCATTATTAATTATCATTAGATAATATTTTCCAGACGGCATTATTAGTATAATATAATACACAATTATCACGGCAGATGTCAAACAGCAGCGATGGAAGAAAAAATACATAATACTTTCCAGAGCGCATTACTAACATTAATTATATTATATACACTCATCATGGCAGATACTGAACAAAAGCAAACATAAAAACAAAGGATACTAGTATACGTCAATGTGTCAGACAGACGTTATAAAGGAAAATCTGACTAACGGCTAAGTAGGGGCTAATGAATGTAATACAGTGGAAAATTGTGAGGCATTAATGACGCAATGACACTGCAAGCTACATTAAAACATAATAGTTATATTTAATAATGAGCAATAAGGGAAGAAGATAATATCTTTTTTATGATTTAGACGATTAATAGTATGCAAACTACGCATAAGAATGCCTCATACAAACAAATTATAGGTAGGGAGAAATACAGTAGGTTAGCAACACGTCTCCAGTCAAACTTATTGAACTAGTTAGGGATCATTTTAATGTGGGTTATGGTGCTGAAATCAGGGGAGTAACTAAAAAGGGAAATGAGATTTGACAGAGACATAAAAACAACTAGTAAGTTAAGGCTGTAAATGTGATAGTGAGGAGAGGTGTAGAACAA
Organism: Protopterus annectens; assembly: GCF_019279795.1. Lineage (NCBI taxonomy): Eukaryota > Metazoa > Chordata > Ceratodontiformes > Protopteridae > Protopterus > Protopterus annectens. The sequence goes on from NC_056728.1 coordinate 47,921,746, forward strand.
AAAGAAAAAAAGATGCAGGGCAGAAGATATTAGTAAAGATGGGGGAGGCAGATTTTATGTAAACAAACATATATCAATGCAGGAGAATAATATCCTGGTGTCATTTATGTAATACCAGTATCACAGTTACAAATCCAGTTATAATAAAGGTAATTCAAGTGTGATTTTCTGACTCCTTTTAATGGATTAATTCCCGACAGCATCCTGATTTCAATCGTTAGCAACTGATATATTTTTAAACATCTTTATTAAATGTGACATTTTTTAAAATGACATAGGTACACATACAGTAATAGCAAAGAAAACAAGCCATAATAACATTTCTTATTACTTTCCTGTGGTATATATTGTAACAATTTTCACTTGCTCCAACATGACATAAATTGTTCAATTCTTTTTAACAACTGATATTGAGTGGAAAAAGTCACCATAGCTATATGGAGATTTAGCAATTTTAATTAACTTTTGAGACACAAATCTGAGGTGGCAGGTAGGGATGTACTATTCTAATACTTCATGATTCTATATCTATCAGAGGATTAAAGAACATGATGGGTTATTTTAACTGGTCAGAGGAATTAAAATGTCCAGCTTCAGGCAGAGTATTCTTCTCAGGGGAATACAGTGGTGGGAGATGATAGGGAATTAGCTGCAAATATGGGGATTCAGTTATAAGTTTGTTCCAGCTTGAACAGTTAATTGTTATGCAGACTAGTAAAAATATTACTGGCAAATAGATTCAGTACAAAGTATGAACAGGATGTAGTAACTGATGCATGATGCTAGGATCAGTAGACCAATAGGTAGCACACTTGCCTTTGGAGGCTGTGGGTTCTATTCCCACACCAGGTGAATAGGTTACTGATACTGCAGTGCAGCATAAGGGAGATGCTGCACTCCTGAGTGTGCTGTCCTTCAGATGAGACATTAGACTGAAGCCTCATCTGCCTATGTTGGTAGAAGCTCATGTGGATGTAAAATATCTCACAGCACTTATCGAAAATAGTAGGAAAATTTCCCATGTCAGAAAGAGAGAATGGAGTGATGACGGATGTCACTGAGAGGAATGGAGTGAAATCAAATTCATAAAGAACAATCCAGATAACTTACCCTCAGATGTCACAGAGAAGAACTTGGGGACTATATACCTCTAAGATTGTATTAAATAATCTAGGAATTATATACCTTTGGCGATCACAGAGAAGCATAGAAGAGAAAGACATAACACAAGATGTCAGAAAAAAAGAGGATAACATGCCTTGAAAGGTTATAAAGAAGAGCATTTCTATGACATACTCCTTGACCATGGAGAAAAAAAGAAGTATAAAATGCCCAGGTGAGACAGAGAAGCATGATGGGAATGATATAGCCTTGCAGGGCACAAAGAAGAATGTGCATATGATATGCCTCAGAGGTCACAAAAAACAATAGTGGCATGATGTAATCCACAGGTCAAAAATAATACCACAGAGGGTAAAGAGAGCTGAAGGATAACATAATTCCAGAGGTCATAGTAAAGAATGGGGATGGGACATGTCTCTGGAAGTCATGGAATAATATGATGCAATGACACGCCCCTGGAAGTCATGGAACAATATGATGCAGTGACACACCCCTGGAAATCATGGAACAATATGATGCAGTGACACGCTCCTGGAAGTCATAGAATAATATGATGCAATGACACGAGCCTGGAAGTCATGAAATAATATGAGGCAGTGATATGCCCCCGGAGGTCATGGAATAATATGATGCAATGACACGCCCCTAGAAGTCATGGAATAATATGATGCAGTGACATGCCCCTGGAAGTCATGGAATAATATGATGCAATGACACACCCTTGGAAGTCATGGAACAATATGATGCAGTGACACACCCCTGGAAATCATGGAACAAAATGATGCAATGACACGCTCCTGGAAGTCATAGAATAATATGATGCAATGACACGAGCCTGGAAGTCATGGAACAATATGATGCAGTGACACACCCCTGGAAATCATGGAACAATATGATGCAGTGACACGCTCCTGGAAGTCATAGAATAATATGATGCAATGACACGAGCCTGGAAGTCATGGAATAATATGATGCAGTGACACACCCCTGGAAATCATGGAACAATATGATGCAGTGACACGCTCCTGGAAGTCATAGAATAATATGATGCAATGACACGAGCCTGGAAGTCATGGAATAATATGAGGCAGTGACATGCCCCCAGAAGTCATGGAATAATATGATGCAATGACACGCCCCTAGAAGTCATGGAATAATATGATGCAGTGACATGCCCCTGGAAGTCATGGAATAATATGATGCAATGACACACACTTGGAGGTTAAAGAGAAGAAGTGACTGATGGAGGGCATAGTATGGAACCCCAAAAAATCACAGAGACAAACTAGTGAAATTACAAAACCCTGGAGATTATTGAGAACAGTTGGAGAATGACATAACTCAAGAAGTTGCAGAAAATAATTGGAGAATAATGTACCTCATGTTACAAGAAAAATTAGGAGATGGCATGCATCCAGAAGTCATAGAGATGACTACAGATTGATACATCTCTCCAGGTCAAAGAGAACAACGGTGGGGATGACAAAACAGAAAGAAGAATTTGGGTGTGGGGGGATGATCTGGTTGTTTATTTCAAAAGAATACAACACTCTTAAAGTGCAACTAGAGGAGATATTCACATGTGGAGCAAAAGGTGGTATTAAACTAGCTTGTTTCTAAGATCACCAAAAGTTGTAATATTTAGGAACAATATTCAACGAAAAAAGAAAAGAAAAAATCCTGCTTCCTCCACATTACCTCTTTATCAGGCAACAAGGTTTAAGTAGTAGTCAAGCATAGGTACCTTTGTGTCTCACTTAATTGTCTACTGTCGGCGGTCCTCTCTAAACTGATCTATTTGTTTGCTTGTTTGCTTTATAAATGGGTAAGTCCAGGTGGTCAGAACCAGTTTTCAGTGGTTTCTGTGATGTGGGAGAAAAGTTCCATGTATAATTCACTTCATTACAAAAGGAACTAGTCAGAAAACTAGTTAGTCTGCAGTGGGTAACAAGGAAGAATGACATGGAGTGCCTGAAGGAAATAACATTCAAATGTCTCATACAGTAAAATGGTGCACCATATTATATAAGGGCATATTTGTCATATATTGCACTCTTATCGCATTCTTAAAAGATTAGTTGTGAGTCCGGTAATAAACCAGAAGATGAATGTAACAAAGGTAGAAGAAGCCCACAATGTGGCTCGAAGTGTCAGCACCATCCACCCTTCTATTAGGCAAATGTCAGACATCCTACACAAAGAGTGTTAGTATATTCCAGTAAAGTCAAAACTCCATTCCAAAGTGACTCTCATTTACCGCTAGGTCCCATCTTGGTCCCCATTATCAGAACAAAAACTGCTCAATTTTCATTTTTTTGTGTCTTTTTCTGTCCTTGTCTACAGAGTTAAAATATTAACATTTTAACCTGAAGAACAGTGCATCTCAGTGGAGGAGATCTCTCACTGAATGGTCAGATTTGCTCATTTCCTTTTTTCTGCCCCTCTAGTTCAGCAGTATCTCCTGTCCCTTTGCCTCTAATACATGTAGTTCTACATGACTCACCAGCTATTGTCAGTGACCACATACTGACCTCCTGGGGATTTCTACTTGTTCATCACAGCCTGCTTCACTCATCAGGATATGTCCAATCTAGATATTCCTAGAAATTCCAAGAACACTGGGACAGAGTTTTCAATATAGTCAGAGCACTCTGTCTTTCCATGGTGTATGGCTAGTTCTGGTTTCAAGATACATGTCAAAAATCTTGCAACCAGCAAATGTGACTGTTTATCTAAGGGAGGCTTTGACATTTTTTTTTCCTCCATTTCCATCTGCTAGTCAGTTAAACATCTTTAGATATGATCTTCCTTTTCTCATCTTCTTCTGTCAATCTCCCTGTATCCTTCTTACTGTTGTTCTTAGACACATGCATTTATATATATATATATATATATATATATATATATATATATATATATGTGTGTGTGTGTGTGTGTGTGTGTGTAGTTATATATGTAGGCACAGACACACGTGTATATATGGGTCTACCTGAGTTAGTCGACACGCCAGAAGACCGACAAGCGAATCGCGAGCCCCAGAAGATCGACAATTCAGAAGACCGACGTGACGGATGAAAACACCGACGCCGAGGATGCCGACATGGGAAAAGGCTGTGTAAGTATGCGGTAGTGGCGAACGTTAGGGTGCGAGTAAGGTAAGTGTGGATATTGACGGTCTGTGGGGATAGGGGTGGGTTAAGTGAGTTAGGGTTAAGGAGTGGGTCAGGTAAGTGTGCGGTAGTGATTGTGTTTGGGTTAGGGGTGGGTTAAGTGAGTTAGGGTTAGGGAGCGGGTCAGGTAAGTGTGCGGTAGTGATTGTGTTTGGGTTAGGGGCGGCTTAAGTGAGTTAGGGTTAGGGAGCGGGTCAGGTAAGTGTGCGGTAGTGATTGTGTTTGGGTTAGTGGCGGGTTAAGTGAGTTAGGGTTAGGGCGCGGGTTAGCTGAGTATGTGATAGTGACGATCCTTAGGGTTAGGGTTTGGGTTAGGGTTGTAGATAGTTGTGTATGTGAGGTTTAGTGTAGGTTTGTAGGGATTTTGATGTGCTTGTGTTGTGTGTGTGGTTTTTGGACAGGGAATGTGTTTTGTTTGTTGATTGTTGTGATTGTGGTGTGTGCAGTGTATGAGGTTTCGTGTTTGTGTACCGTCGGTTATTTCGTTGTCGGGCATGTGGGGTTTCGTGTTTTTGCACTGTCGGTTATGTGGTTTAGGTGATTGCGTTGTCGGTCTTCTGGCGTGTTGATTATGTCAGGTAGAACCGTATATATATATATATATATATATATATATATATATATATATATATATATATATATATATATATATATATATATATATATATGGGTCTACTATAGCTGATTGAAAACTCAATTGACTGAAAATGAAATTACTAGGACCACTTCACTGAAAGTTCACTTCACTGAAAACTCATTTCTTTGAAACTCATATAGTTGAAAGTCATAAATGGCCTTTTCCCCACTCTAGTGCGACCCTAGAGTTAGTGTGTAAAGTAAGGGGGGTGTGGGGGGCACAGCCACCCACATTGGGGGGTTGTGGGGGCGTAGCCCCCCACATATTATAAACATTTTAAACTATACACAGTGATACTTACAACTACAATAAATAACTGTTTCCAAAAGAGAATATATAACCAAGATATGTGGGGGCTTCACCCCCACACCCCCCTTACTTTATACACTAACTCCAGGGTCGCACTACAGTGGTAAAAAGACCATTTATGACTTTCAGCAAAATGAGTTTCGGTCAAGTGAGTTTTCAGTGAAGTGAACTTTCAGTGAAGTGGTCCTAGTAATTTTATTTTCAATTAAGTGAGTTTTCAATCAACCGTAGTAGACCTATATATACATATATATATATATATATATATATATATATATATATATATATATATATATATATATATATATGAAAATATACACACACATACATATATATATATATATATATATATATATATATATATATACACGCACACACACACACATACATAAACACACACACACGCGCACACACACACACACACACACACACACACACACACACATATATATATATATATATATATATATATATATATATATATATATATATAGATCTACTTTACATGAGCGACATTTCAAAAAGCCGAGACCATATGATCGACTTTTGAAATGTTGACCATGCGGAACGGGCATCTCCGTACAGTGCAAATTGGAAAGATTTCCATCTTCCGCACTGTAGTCTGATCTCTGAGTTGGTATATTTAAGTTTCGGGGGGGGCTAGCAATGTTAAGGTTCGTGATTGTTATGTTTTTTTTCTTTTTTTTACATGATCGACATTTTAGAATCCAGGTTGGCATCTGTTGTGTAGTATCTCTTGAGAGGGTTTCCAATTGTTTTATTTCATTGACTTACAGTTTGACAAACTTGTAGCTTGATGAAATGACATAGCTTAAACCCTGATATATAAACGTGTGTGTGTGAGTGTGTGTGTGTGTGTGTGTGTGTGTGTGTGTGTGTGTGTGTGTGTGTGTGTGTGTGTGTGTGTGTGTGTGTGTGTGTGTGTGTGTGGGTGCGCATGTATGATTTCACTTCAGAATCTTGAACTACTGAAATATCGAACGTCAGTAGCTCGAGACTGAATTGTCGAAACTGCATTTGCGCAAAAGTGCAGAATCCTGAATGCGGAAATGTAAAACTCGTGATTGTGGAGTTGCATAAGTGATGTGGGATTCCCTGTGTTCGTGATGTGCGGTGTGGTATGTGGATGTAGCTGGAGATTCAGGTAAGTGATGTTTTACTAGGGGTTTTGGGTAGGGATTTTAGTGTGTGTGAGTGTGTTTGGAGTTTTGAGATGTGGGTTAGGGTAGGTAGGTAAGATTGTGAGTGTGTAAGTGTTGAGAGTGGTGGTATTTGTACGTATGTGATGTGTGTTTGTGCAAGGGGAGTGTAGAAGGTGTAGTGGTGGTTTTTGTATGTTTGTGTTTTTAGTGAGACCCTGGAGTTAGTATAAGTAGGAGGGGTGTGGGGGGCATAGTTCCCCACATGGGGGGTGCAGGTGGGCTTGCCCCCCTGCTTATATGTAGGGTCTACGTGTGTGTTTGTTTTGTTGTGTTTGTGTGTGTTTTGTTTGTTTGTAGTGTAGGGAGGAAGGTGTATGTGGGCTTGTTTGTGTGTGAAGTGTGTATGTGGGCATTCGCGATTTTGAATTTAGCGCTGTTGGGGTTTCGGGTTTTTTAGTTTTCGGCTTTACAGACTCAAGATACTGAATTTCGATATTTCAGTATTTCAGGATTGTAAAGTGAAACCATATATACATACATATATATATATATATATATATATATATATATATATATATATATATATATATATATATATATATATATATATATATATATATATATATATATATATATATATATATATATATATATATATATATATATATATATACATATATATATATATATATATATATATATATATATATATATATACTGCGGTGGTGGTGCTGTGGTAGCGTTGCCGCCTCACAGTTAGACGTTGCTCGTTCGATTCTCAGTTAGAGCGTCTTCTGTGTGGCGACATGCGTGAACGGGCATTCCTTCGTTGAAGGTTGTGCGTTAGGCCCGACAAGCCAGCACGTAAAACTCTACTGCCAATCATTAGCGGACCGGAGTTCCACTGTAGCGACTCCTAACCGAGAAAAGCCGAAAGACACAAACAAACAATATATATATATATATATATATATATATATATATATATATATATATATATGGGTCCCCTACACATGGTCAGCATTTCACAATGTCGAAGACCATATGGGTGAAACCATATGACTGACATTTGAAATGCTGACCATGCAGAACCGGCATCTCCGTACAGTGCGAAATGGAAAGATTTCCATTTCCGCATTGTAGTGTGATCTCAAAGTTGGTATATTTAAGTTGCAGGGGGTTTGGGGGGGAGTAGCCCCCCACGGGGTGTGCAGGGGGCGTAACCCCCTGCTAGCATTTAAAAAGTAGGTTCATGTTGTGCGTTTTATTTTTTTTTTACATGTTTGAAATTTTAGGAGTTGAACATATGGTCTCGGCCATATGGGTTTCGGCTTTCTAAAATTTCAACATGTATAGTAGACCCATATATATATATATATATATATATATATATGCACACACATATGTATATATATATATATATATATATATATATATATATATATACATACATGTGTGTATATATATATATATATATATATATATATATATATATACACACACACACACACACACACACACACACACACATATATATACAGATACATATATACAGGCACACACACACACACACACACACACACACACACACACACATATATGTCACACTTCTAACTGTGCTAACCAGTACTGACCTTGTGACCTACAAACTGCCCTACTTCTTTAAAACCCCGTTAGACTGTGTTATTGCTCAGGATGTTAGTTTTGAATTTATTTTTATATTTGTTTGTGCCTTGATTGTACATTTATGGAATTGCCTATTAAAATAAATTTGAGGGAAGTTTTGTTTTTAAGGATTTTACTTTTGTTTCCCTAATTATGTATTGGCTGTTATACTTATTCTTTCTTTTTATTTGTACATTTACTGCAGTCAGTGTCTGCTCTTTGGCATACTGTCACATTCTTTGAAGTTCTATTATGTGAAACTTCGATTTTCATTGTATTGTGCACCTTTGATCTTGGTATATTCAGCTTTTATACATGTGTTTCCTGTATATCTGAACTTCTTTGACCTTAATGCCCAGCTATCCCCTGTAAAATGCTGTTTACTTTTATAGCACGAACATCTGTTTTCTGAATTTATAAATAATTTCAAAAGTAGCCAAAAAGTAACATAGGTAAAATTCTGAGTCACTGTTAATGATACCAGCCATCTGAGTGCCAAGCTAGTGTGTATTATTACAAATCTGTCAAGTCTTGCAGCATGTGCTGTACTTAATGCGTTAAAGTGAACAAAGTAATTGCTTTATCGTGACAATATGGATTAATAACTGGAACAAAATTAGCGCAAAAAAAATATTCAGGCTGTTGCATGTAATAACTTGCTACAGATAGTGTGGTATCAGTTTGCCTGACAATGGAATCACTTATAATAAAGATTTTATTATCTGAAGCAGTACTATGTGGCCTTAGGCGCTCAGACATGTAACTGGTGATTCTCTGCATGAGGTATGTGTAGGTACAATAACCAACTGGATCTCTAGTTGATGGTTTAACTCAAGTCCTGCATATATAACTACTATGAAAAGACATTCTATGTAGTCTCACCACACAAGCCCAGGTAGTGGCTGAATATGATTTTTTAGATTCTTGATACAAGTTCGTCTTACCATCCAGGCTAATATTCAGAGAAGAATATTCTGGAATAAACTCTGTGTAGTAAAAGGGGTGCATGGTATCCTCAGTCATATTTGGACTGACTCTTAAACAGCTGATTGTTATACAATCAGTATTCTCAAAGAGGCAGCTAAGCAACCATTTCCTGAGGCACATGAGAGGCTGAGTACAAGAGCAAGGTATTATTCAAACAGAATTGAAAGGCCTAGACATTCAAACATGTTGGCAACATAAAAGAAAAGTTATAGGACTAAGCCTTGAGGAGCAGTATGTTTAAATAATAGGTGAAATGAAAGAAAGACAAACAACCTATCTGGAATGTACCTTCAGATAGCAAGAGAAACAGTTTACACTCATTTACCCTGTTTCGCAATATTGTCCAGAGTGATCAGTATTATGTGAATTATGCAATTAAAAGCATTACACATACAGAAAAAGAATCAAAATAGATTTTGACTTTCTACGTCTGGCAAGGAAATCATTTTGCATTTTTACAAGACTATAAAATTTACTGTGTCAGAAATATCCATAACAGTCCATTTTCCTGTACCACCAGATTCATTTTCAGCACAATTGTATTTTATAGTCACAGTCTTCTAAAACAGAGCACTGTGTCCCCTTCTGAATTCAAGATGAAAATCCTCATACTGATCATGGCTGGTCAAAACAAAATTGTCAGCTGTAACACCACTAGCTTTTTAATTACTATTCTTAAGAAAAGAAGATCTGAAATAGGTTCATATTTACTGGTCTGTGAGGGATATATAATGAGGACATGCTCTACTATACTGTCAGCCCATTACATGACCGTCCTCCCCTGTGTGCCTGGCTGAGTGTGTGATGTAGGTTAGTGCCAGCACAGTAAAATGTTAAACCACCCATGATGGCCACCTGACTGATGGCTTTGCCCAGCCCACTCTCACCCCGGTAATGGGAACAAACATGTTGATTGGATGTGAGGGGACTGATGACTGGTATGCAGTGGGGGGTAAAAAAAAGCAAGTTTGTCATCAGTCTTTTAAAATGCAGTAAGAATAAGATGACTTAATTCTGAACATTACCAACACAATTGTAATGTTAAGCCTCTTGTCCTATTTTAAATAGGACTAGTCATACTTCAAAACTAGTTTTGTTACAAGTAAGCTGAACCAAGCTTTAACTAGTCATCTGACTTTGTCTTCCAATGGTAGCATTCCAAAAAGCCAAAATTGGACCTAGAACACTAAATGTTTGAATTTAGCAACCGGAACAAGTGAAGAAAATAATAACAAAATTCGAAACACCACGCTGTGAAATACCAGTTATTTACTAAGACACTCAACGTAAGCGCTTTTGGGTGAAGTGCCCTTCATCAGACAATTCACAGATAAACTGAATCACATTTAAAACACAGAGTAGCTAATTGGGTTTCATATGGCAGATTACAGTGAGCTCATCTCAGTTATTTCAATTAACATGTCACCTGCAGCATAGACCCATGCCAAACAGAGTTAGTTATTGTTTGCTTTGATTTGCTGGTGACTATGATTTATCAAATCATCTTTCATACTTGAATATCAGTATCTTTCATTCTGCTTAGAAGGAGACAATGTTGAACCCTATTCTTAAAAAGGTCAGCTCTTGACCTATATCCATCCATCTATCCATCCATCCGCAACTCCTTTTTCCCATTTTTACAAAATGGGGTTGGGGTGTTACTTCAACAGTGACAATATCTAGAGCCAAGGATTATACTGCTGGGTGACTAAACCTTGATAATTACTTTGCAATCTCTAATTTTTCCCTTATTGGTAAGATTATTGATAAAGTGGTTTATTCACAAATTAATTTAACAGTTCTTGAACCATCACAGGCCAGTTTTTGCACCTGGCAAAGTACTGAGACTGCCCACGCTAAGGTTATCAATGATGTTCTGATGGCATTGTTACTCCTGGCAGAGCACTGTGACTGCCCTTACTAAGGTTATCAGTGATGTTCTGATGTCATTGTTACTCCTGTCAGAGCACTGAGACTGCCCTTACTAAGGCTATCAGTGATGTTCTGATGGCATTGTTACCCCTGATACAGTACTGAGACTGCCCTTACTAAGGTTATCAGTGATGTTATGATAGCATTGTTACTCATGGCACAGTACTGAGACTGCACTTATTAAGGTCATCAGTAATGTTCTGATAGCATTATTACTCCTGCCACAGTACTGAGACTGCCCTTACTAAGGTTATCAATGATGTTCTAATAGCATTGTTACTCCTGACACAGCTCTGAGACTGCCCTTACTAAGGTTATCAGTGATGTTCTGGTGGTATTGTTATTCACGGCACTGTACTGACACTGCCCTTACTAAAGTTAGTAATGATGTTCTGGTGAAATTGTTACTCCTGACACAGCTCTGAGACTGCCCTTACTAAGGTTATCAGTGATGTTCTGGTGGCATTGTTACTTCTGGCACAGTACTGAGACTGCTCTTACTAAGATTATCAGTGATGTTCTGATGGCATTGTTACTTCTGGCACAGCACTGACTGCCCTTACTAGTGTTATCCCTGATGTTTTGTTGGCACTGTTACTCCTGACACAGTACTGAGACTGCCCTTACTAAAGTTATCAGTGATGTTCAGAAGTCATTGTTACTCATAGCACAGTACTGAGACTGCCCTTACTAAGGTTATCAGTGATGTTCTGATAGCATTGTTTCTCCTGCCACAGTACTGAGATTGCCCTTACTAAGGTTATCAATGATGTTCTGATGGCATTGTTACTCTTGATACAACTCTGAGATAGCCCTTACTAAGGTTATCAGTGATGTTCTCGTGGCATTGTTATTCCCGGCAGAGTACTGAGACTACCATTACTAAAGTTATCAGTGATGTTCTGGTGGCATTGTTACTCCTGATACAGCACTGAGAATGCCCTTACTAAGGTTATTAATGATGTTCTGGTGGCATTGTTATTCCTGGCTCTGTACTGCGACTGCCCTTACTAAAGTTAGTAATGATGTTCTGGTGAAATTGTTACTCCTGACACAGCAGTGAGACTGTCATTACTAAGGTTATCAGTGATGTTCTGGTGGCATTGTTACTTCTGGCACAGTACTGAGACTGCCCTTACTAAGGTTATCAGTGATGTTCTGATAGCATTGTTACTCCTAGCACAGTACTGAGACTGCCCTCACTAAGGTTATCAGTGATGTTCTGATAGCATTGTTACTCCTGGCACAGTACTGAGACTGCCCTTACTAAGGTTATCATTGATGTTCTGATAGCATTTTTACTCCTGGCCCAGTACTGAGACTGCCCTTACTAAGGTTATCAGTGATGTTCTGATACCATTGTTACTCCTAGCACAGTACTGGGACTGCCCTCACTAAGGTTATCAGTAATGTTCTGATAGCATTGTTACTCCTGGCACAGTACTGAGACTGCCCTTACTAAGGGTTATCAATGATGTTCTGATGGCAGTTTTACTCCTGACACAGCTCTGAGACTGCCCTTACTAAGGTTATCAGTGATGTTCTGGTGGCATTGTTATTCCCGGCACTGTACTGAGACTGCCCTTACTAAGGTATTCAGTGATGTTCTGATAGCATTGTTACTCCTGTCACATCACTGAGACAACCCTTACTAAGGTTATCAATGATGTTCTGATGGCATTGTTACTCCGGACACAGCACTGAGACTGCCCTTACTAAGGTTATCAGTGATGTTCTGCTGGCATTGTTATTCCTGGCACTCTACTGAGACTACCCTTACTATACTCAAAAATGATGTTCTGATGAAATTGTTATTCCTGACACAGCACTGAGACTGCCCTTACTAAGGTTATCAGTAATGTTATGGTGCATTGTTACTTCTGTCACAGTATTGAGACTGCCCTTACTAAGGTTATCAGTGATGTTCTGATGGCATTGTTACTCCTGACACAGCACTGAGGCTGCCCTTACTAATGTTATCAACGATGTTCTGATGGCATTGTTACTCCTGACACAGCACTGAGACTGCTCTTACTAAGGTTATCAGTGATGTTCTGGTGGCATTGTCACTCTTATCACAGTACTGAGACAGCCCTTCCTAAGGTTATCAGTGATGTGCTGGTGGCATTGCCCTTACTATGATTATCATTGATGTTCTGATAGCATTGTTACTCATGGCACAGTACTGAGACAGCCCTTCCTAAGGTTATCAGTGATGTGCTGGTGGCATTGTTATTCCTGGCACTGTACTGAGACTGTCCTTACTATTGTTAATAATGATGTTCTGGTGACATTGTTACTGTTGACACAGCACTGAGACTGCCCTCACTAAGGTTATCAGTGATGTTATGGTGGCATTGTTACTTCTGGCACAGTATTGAGACTGCCCTTACTATGGTTATCAATGATGTTCTGGTGGCATTGTTGCTTCTGGCACTGTACTGAGACTGCCCTTACCAAGGTTATCAGTGATGTTCTGATGGCATTGTTACTCCTGGCACAGCACTGAGACTGCCCTTACTAAGGTTATCAGTGATGCTCTAGTGGCATTGTTACTCTTGGCACTGTACTGAGACTACCCTTACTAAGGTTATCAGTGATGTTCTGGTTGTATTGTTAATCCTGATACAGAATTGAGACTGCCCTTACTAAGGCTATCAGTGATGTTCTGGTGGCATTGCTACTCCTGCCACTATACTATGACTGCCCTTACTAATGTTATCAGTGATGTTCTGATGGCATCGTTATTCCTGGCACAGTACTGAGACTGCCCTTACTAAGGTTATCAGTGATAATCTGGTGGCATTGTTACCTCAGGCACAGTATTGAGACTGCCCTTACTAAGGTTATCAGTGATGTTCTGGTAGCACTGTTACTTCTGGCACAGTACTGAGATTGTCCTTACTAAGGTTATCAATGATGTTCTGATGGCATTGTTACTCCTGGTAAAGTACTGAGACTGCCCTTACTAAGGTTATCAATGATGTTCTGATAGCACTGTTACTCCTGGCACAGTACTGAGACTGCCCTTACTAAGGTTATCATTGATGTTCTGATAGCATTGTTACTCCTGGCCCAGTACTGCTACTGCCATTATGAAGGTTATCAGTGATGTTCTGATAGCATTGTTAATCCTAGCACAGTACTGAGACTGCCCTTACTAAGGTTATCAGTGATATTTTGATAGCATTGTTACTCCTGGAACAGTACTGAGACTGCCCTTACAAAGGTTATCATTGATGTTCTGATAGCACTGTTACTCCTGGCATAGTACTGAGACTGCCCTTATTAAGGTTATCAATGATGTTCTGATGGCATTGTTACTCCTGGTACAGTACTGAGACTGCCCTTACTAAGGTTATCAATGATGTTCTGATAGCACTGTTACTCCTGGCACAGTACTGAGACTGCCCTTACTAAGGTTATCATTGATGTTCTGATAGCATTGTTACTCCTGGCCCAGTACAGCGACTGCCACTATGAAGGTTATCAGTGATGTTCTGATAGCATTGTTAATCCTAGCACAGTACTGAGACTGCCCTCACTAAGGTTATCAGTGATGTTCTGATAGCATTCTTACTCCTGGCACAGTACTGAGACTGCCCTTACTAAAGTTATCATTGATGTTCTGATAGCACTGTTACTCCTGGCCTAGTACTGAGACTGCCCTTACTAAGGTTATCAGTGACGTTCTGATAGCATTGTTACTCCTGCCACAGTACTGAGACTGCCCTTACTAAGGTTATCCATGATGTTCTGATGGCAGTTTTACTCCTGACACAGCTCTGAGACAGCCCTTACTAAGGTTATCAGTGATGTTCTGGTGGCAGTGTTATTCCTGGCAGTGTACTGAGACTACCATTACTAAAGTTATCAGTGATGTTCTGGTGACATTGTTACTCCTGATACAGCACTGAGAATGCCCTTACTAAGGATATCAATGATGTTCTGGTGGCATTGTTATTCCTGGCACTGTACTGAGACTGCCCTTACTAAAGTTAGTAATGATGTTCTGGTGAAATTGTTACTCCTGACACAGCACTGAGACTGTCGTTACTAAGGTTATCAGTGATGTTCTGGTGGCATTGTTACTTCTGGCACAGTATTGAGACTGCCATTACTAAGGTTATCAGTGATGTTCTGATGGCATTGCTACTCCTGACACAGCACTGAGGCTGCCCTTACTAATGTTATCAATGATGTTCTGATGGCATTGTTACTCCTGACACAGCACTGAGACTGCTCTTACTAAGGTTATCAGTGATGTTCTGGTGGCATTGTCACTCTTATCACAGTACTGAGACTGCCCTTTCTAAGGTTATCAGTGATGTTCTGATGGCATTGCTACTCCTGGCACAGTACTGAGACTGCCCTTACTATGATTATCATTGATGTTCTGATAGCATTGTTACTCCTGGCACAGTACTGAGACAGCCCTTCCTAAGGTTATCAGTGATGTGCTGGTGGCATTGTTATTCCTGGCACTGTACTGAGACTGTCCTTACTATTGTTAATAATGATGTTCTGGTGACATTGTTACTGTTGACACAGCACTGAGACTGCCCTCACTAAGGTTATCAGTGATGTTATGGTGGCATTGTTACTTCTGGCACAGTATTGAGACTGCCCTTACTATGGTTATCAATGATGTTCTGGTGGCATCGTTGCTTCTGGCACTGTACTGAGACTGCCCTTACCAAGGTTATCAGTGATGTTCTGATGGCAATGTTACTCCTGGCACAGCACTGAGACTGCCCTTACTAAGGTTATCAGTGATGCTCTAGTGGCATTGTTACTCTTGGCACTGTACTGAGACTACCCTTACTAAGGTTATCAGTGATGTTCTGGTTGTATTGTTAATCCTGATACAGAATTGAGACTGCCCTTACTAAGGCTATCAGTGATGTTCTGGTGGCATTGCTACTCCTGCCACTATACTATGACTGCCCTTACTAATGTTATCAGTGATGTTCTGATGGCATCGTTATTCCTGGCACAGTACTGAGACTGCCCTTACTAAGGTTATCAGTGATAATCTGGTGGCATTGTTACCTCAGGCACAGTATTGAGACTGCCCTTACTAAGAATATCAGTGATGATCTGATAGCATTGTTACTCCTGACACAGCACTGAGACTACCTTTACTAAAGTTATCATTGATGTTCTGGTGGCATTGTTACTTCTGGCACAGTATTGAGACTACCCATACTAAGGTTACCAGTGATGTTCTGATGGCATTGTTACTCCTGCCACAGTACTGAGACTGCCCTTATCAATGATGTCCTGATGACATTGTTACTCCTGATACAGCACTGAGACTGCCCTTACTAAGGTCATCAGTGATGTTCTGGTGGTATTGCTATTCACAGCACTGTACTGAGACTGCCCTTACTAAAGTTAGTAATGATGTTCTGGTGAAATTGTTACTCCTGACATAGCACTGAGACTATCCTTACTAAGGTTATCAGTGATGTTCTGGTAGCACTGTTACTTCTGGCACAGTACTGAGATTGCCCTTACTAAGGTTATCAATGATGTTCTGATGGCATTGTTACTCCTGGTAAAGTACTGAGACTGCCCTTACTAAGGTTATCAATGATGTTCTGATAGCACTGTTACTCCTGGCACAGTACTGAGACTGCCCTTACTAAGGTTATCATTGATGTTCTGATAGCATTGTTACTCCTGGCCCAGTACTGCTACTGCCATTATGAAGGTTATCAGTGATGTTCTGATAGCATTGTTAATCCTAGCACAGTACTGAGACTGCCCTTACTAAGGTTATCAGTGATGTTCTGATAGCATTGTTACTCCTGGAACAGTACTGAGACTGCCCTTACGAAGGTTATCATTGATGTTCTGATAGCACTGTTACTCCTGGCATAGTACTGAGACTGCCCTTACTAAGGTTATCAATGATGTTCTGATGGCATTGTTACTCCTGGTACAGTACTGAGACTGCCCTTACTAAGGTTATCAATGATGTTCTGATAGCACTGTTACTCCTGGCACAGTACTGAGACTGCCCTTACTAAGGTTATCATTGATGTTCTGATAGCATTGTTACTCCTGGCCCAGTACAGCGACTGCCACTATGAAGGTTATCAGTGATGTTCTGATAGCATTGTTAATCCTAGCACAGTACTGAGACTGCCCTCACTAAGGTTATCAGTGATGTTCTGATAGCATTCTTACTCCTGGCTCAGTACTGAGACTGCCCTTACTAAAGTTATCATTGATGTTCTGATAGCACTGTTACTCCTGGCCTAGTACTGAGACTGCCCTTACTAAGGTTATCAGTGACGTTCTGATAGCATTGTTACTCCTGCCACAGTACGGAGACTGCCCTTACTAAGGTTATCCATGATGTTCTGATGGCAGTTTTACTCCTGACACAGCTCTGAGACAGCCCTTACTAAGGTTATCAGTGATGTTCTGGTGGCACTTTTATTCCTGGCAGTGTACTGAGACTACCATTACTAAAGTTATCAGTGATGTTCTGGTGGCATTGTTACTCCTGATACAGCACTGAGAATGCCCTTACTAAGGTTATCAATGATGCTCTGGTGGCATTGTTATTCCTGGCACTGTACTGAGACTGCCCTTACTAAAGTTAGTAATGATGTTCTGGTGAAATTGTTACTCCTGACACAGCACTGAGACTGTCATTACTAAGGTTATCAGTGATGTTCTGGTGGCATTGTTACTTCTGGCACAGTATTGAGACTGCCATTACTAAGGTTATCAGTGATGTTCTGATGGCATTGTTACTCCTGGCACAGTACTGAGACTGCCCTTACTAAGGTTATCAATGATGTTCTGATAGCACTGTTACTCCTGGCACAGTACTGAGACTGCCCTTACTAAGGTTATCATTGATGTTCTGATAGCATTGTTACTCCTGGCCCAGTACTGAGACTGCCATTATGAAGGTTATCAGTGATGTTCTGATAGCATTGTTAATCCTAGCACAGTACTGAGACTGCCCTCACTAAGGTTATCAGTGATGTTCTGATAGCATTGGTACTCCTGGCACAGTACTGAGACTGCCCTTACTAAGGTTATCAATGATGTTCTGATGGCAGTTTTACTCCTGACACAGCTCTGAGACTGCCCTTACAAAGGTTATCAGTGATATTCTGGTGGCATTGTTATTCCTGGCACTGTACTGAGACTGCCCTTACTAAGGTTAGTAGTGACATTCTGATGGCATTGTTACTCCTGACACAGCACTGAGATTGCCCTTACTATGGTTATCAGTGATGTTCTGCTGCCATTGTTATTCCTGGCACTCTACTGAGACTACGCTTACTATAGTTAAAAATGATGTTTTGGTGAAATTGTTATTCCTGACACAGCACTGAGACTGCCCTTACTAACGTTATCAGTGATGTTATGGTGGCATTGTTACTTCTGTCAAAGTATTGAGACTGCCCTTACTAAGGTTATCAGTGATGTTCTGATGGCATTGTTACTCCTGACACAGCACTGAGACTGCCCTTAATAATGTTATCAATGATGTTCTGATGGCATTGTTACTCCTGACACAGCACTGAGATTGCTCTTACTAAGGATATCAGTGATGTTCTGGTGGCATTGTCACTCCTATCAGAGTACTGAGACTGCCCTTTCTAAGGTTATCAGTGATGTTCTGATGGCATTGCTACTCCTGGCACAGTACTGAGACTGCCCTTACTATGATTATCATTGAGGTTCTGATAGCATTGTGACTCCTGGCACAGTACTGAGACTGCCCTTACTAAGGTTATCAGTGATGTTCTGGTGGCATTATTATTCCTGGTACTGTACTGAGACTGTCCTTACTATTGTCAATAATGATGTTCTGGTATAATTGTTACTGTTGACACAGCACTGAGACTGCCCTCACTAAGGTTATCAGTGATATTATGGTGGCATTGTTACTTCTGGCACAGTATTGGGACTGCCCTTACTAAGGTTATCAATGATGTTCTGATGGCTTTGTTACTCCTGCCACAGTACTGAGACTGCCCTTACTAAGGTTATCAGTGATGTTCTGATGGCATTTTTACTCCTGGCAAAGCACTGAGACTGCCCTTACTAAAGTTATCAGTGATGCTCTAGTAGCATTGTTACTCTTGGCACTGTACTGAGACTACCCTTACTAATGTTATCAGTGATGTTCTGGTGGCATTGTTAACCCTGATACAGCATTGAGACTGCCCTTACTAAGGTTATCAGTGATGTTCTGGTGGCATTGCTACTCCTGCCACTTTACTGCGACTGCCCTTACTAATGTTATCAGTGATGTTCTGATAGCATTGTTATTCCTGGCACAGTACTGAGACTGCCCATACTAAGGTTATCAGTGATGATCTGGTGGCATTGTTACTTCAGGCAGAGTATTGAGACTGCCCTTACTAAGGTTATCAGTGATATTCTGATGGCATTGTTACTCCTGACACAGCACTGAGACTTTCTTTACTAAGGTTATCATTGATGTTCTGGTGGCATTGTTACTTCTGGTACAGTATTTAGACTGCCCATACTAATGTTATCAGTGATGTTCTGATGGCATTATTACTCCTGCCACAACACTGAGATTGCCCTTACTAAGGTTATCAGTGATGTTCTGGTGGCATTGTGACTCTTGGCATGGTGCTGAGACTGCCTTTACTAAGGTTATCAGTGATGTTCTGATGGCATTGTTACTCCTGGCACGGTACTAAGACTGGCCTTACTAAGGTTATCAGTGATGTTCTGATGGCATTGTTACTCCTGGCACAGTAGTGAGACTGCCCTCACTAAGGTTATCAGTGTTGTTCTGGTGGCATTTGTACTCCTGACAAAGCACTGAGACTGCCCTTACTATGGTTATCAGTGATGTTCTGGTGGCATTGTTACTCCTGGTACTGTACTGAGACTGCCCTTTCTAAGGTTATCAGTGATGTTCTGATGGCATTGTTACTCCTGGCACAGTACTGAGACTGCCCTTACTAAGGTGTCAGTGATGTTCTGGTGGCATTGTTACTCCTGATACAGCACTGAGACTGCCCTTACTAAGGTTATCAGTGCTGTTTTGGTGGCATTGTTATTCTTGGCACGGTACTGAGATTGCCCTTACTAAAGTTAGCAATGATGTCCTCTGAGCATTGTTACTCCTGACACAGTACTGAGACTTCCCTTAATAAGGTTATCCATGATGTTCTGATGGCATTGTTACTCCTGGCACAGTACTGAGACTGGCCTTACTAAGGTTATCAGTGATGTTCTGATAGCATTGTTACTCATGGCACAGTACTGAGACTGCCCTTATTAAGGTTATCAGTAATGTTCTGATAGCATTGTTACTCCTGCCACAGTACTGACACTGCCCTTACTAAGGTTATCAATGATGATCTGATGGCATTGTTACTCCTGACACAGCTCTGAGACTGCCCTTACTAAGGTTATCAGTGATGTTTTGGTGGTACTGTTATTCATGGCACTGTACTGAGACTGCCATTATTAAAGTTAGTAATGATGTTCTGGTGAAATTGTTACTCCTGACATAGCACTGAGACTATCCTTACTAAGGTTATCAGTGATGTTCTGGTGGCATTGTTACTTCTGGCACAGCACTAAGACTGCCCTTACTAAGGTTTTCCCTGATGATTTGTTGGCATTGTTACTCCTGACACAGTACTGAGACTGCCCTTACTAAGGTTATCAGTGATGTTCTGATGGCATTGTTACTCCTAGCATAGTACTGAGACTGCCCTTACTAAGGTTATCAGTGATGTTCTGATAGCATTGTTTCTCCTGCCACAGTACTGGGATTGCCCTTACTAAGGTTATCAATGATGTTCTGGTGGCATTGTTACTCCTGATACAGCACTGAGACTGCCTTTACTAAGGTTATCAGTGATGTTTTGGTGGCATTGTTATTCTTGGCATGGTACTGAGATTGCCCTTACTAAAGTTAGCAATGATGTTCTCCTAGCATTGTTACTCCTGACACAGTACTGAGACTGCCCTTAATAAGGTTATAAAAAATCCCCATGAAATATTAATGTAGAACACCAAAAACAGGAGCCAGGATGCAGCAAAAGGTTTAATGTCTTCTGGTACCTCGGCTATACAAAGCCTTCATGGGAATAATAAAAGACAAACAGCTGCATCTTTTTATACACTTGCTAAATTGAATAATTGTGCAATTAATTAGTGCAAATTGATACAAAGACAATTAAATACAGTTTCTAAATATTTCTTATTCACAAAACACAGAATAAATTACTAAGGTTATAGATACAAAAAAAAATATTTTTTTAGATACCTTATAAAATAATTTTATAAAGTAATATTCATTTCTAAATTCAAACCCTTGGGCATAAGAGTACCAAAATTGAGAATAAATCTGCTTTCTAAATTTAATAGTTTTTGTGAATAGTTACCAGAGCCTATAACACTTGGTTTGGCAAGAACACAAAAAACAAAGAGTCCAAACAACCATTATGAACTCTATTAAAGTGTTCTGAAATAGGACTATCTGTCCTAAAGTTCCTAACATCACCAATGTGCTCCATAATACGTATTTTTACCTGTCGTTTAGTTTGGCCATTATAATATTCAGGTGGAACACATCCACAACCCACTATATACACAACTCCACAGGATTTACAGTCAAATCTATCTGTGGCATTAAATTTAATGCCATTGATAACACTTCCTGAGAGATTTTTAACCCTAGGGCAAATTTTACATCTTCCACACTCAAACATACCATTACCTTCATTCAAGTGTTTTACATTATATTTTAAACTCAAAAGTTCTTTTAAATTAGAGAATCTACCATAAGAGAAACAAACCCTTTTAGCAAAAAGATGTCCTATTTCATCATTATCACAAGTAATAGGCCACAAAAAGTCTACAATATTTTTAAGTCTGCTAGAAAAAGGAGAATATTTAGTCACAAAAAATATTTTATCATTATTTATATTATTAGATTTCTTTTGTTCATTAAAACTTTGTACCAAATTATCTTTCAAACTCTTATTACCAAGAACCTTATATTCACTATTGGTAACACTATTCTTTGAGTAACCCCTACTTAAAAGTCTATTTCTTACATCATTAAATTCTGCTCTCAAAAAACGTTTTTCAGACGTATGTTCAAATATACGTTTGAATTCACCAAAAGGAAGAGCCTCAATTAAATGTGTTGGATGTGCACTAGAAGCATGTAGAAAATTATTTGTTGCTGTCACCTTTCTATAAGGTCTAAACTGAATGTTATTATGTATATCCACATATAACAAAATATCAAGGAACTGTATACTATGTAAATCAACTTTATAAGTAAACTTCAAACCAAACTTATTCGAATGAAGTCTATCAACAAATCCACTGAATTCCGAAGTGTTACCTTTACAAATGAATATCAAATCATCAATGTACCTATGGTATAGAACCACAGATTTACGAAAGAACTCTAATGTATAGAGAAAACTAGTCTCAAAGAAAGACATAAATAAAATTGCATATGTGGGGGCAAAATTAGCCCCCATTGCAGTACCTTCTTTTTGCAAAAAAATCTTCTCCTCACATAAAAAATAATTATGTGTAAGTGCAAATTCAAGTAACAAAATAATGAAGGAAGTACGAGGGCCTTCCCCCAAAATATTGCTAATAGCCTCAAGACCAAATTTAGTTGAAATACTTGTATATAGGGCCTTGACGTCCACAGTAGCCCAATAGAATTCTTTATCCCAGTGCATATTTTTAATCAAGGCACAGAAGTCATTAGTATTCCTAATATGAGAGATAACATTCTTCAGTTCTTTTTTCAGTAAACTATCCAGTAAAATTCCCACATTCTCAAGAAAGCAGCCACAACTAGAGACTATAGGGCGACCAGGAGGATCACTACAATTATGATGTATTTTTGGCAAAACATAAAAGGTCGCATCTCTAGGATTATCTACATGTAATTTTTTCACATCTTTATATGTGAGGAAACCCAATCTCTCACCCCGTTCTAACAGCTCCAAAAGTGCTCCATTAAATTCCAAAATAGGGTTATGAAACAATTCAGTGTAAACACTTTCATCACATAACAAATCAAAAACCATTTTTAGGTAATGTTGTTTGTTCATAATCACCCAATTACCCCCCTTGTCAGCTTGACAAAAAACATATTTATCAGAAGCATTTTGCATAGCTCTAACAGCTAGCCATTCTGATTTTGTTAAGTTAAATTCAATGAATTGCTTTCTAAAATGAGCATATTCAGTTTCAACCTTCCTAATAAGAATATTTTCAAAATTATTCAAAATAGCTGACTTCTTATGTGGATAAAAAGTGCTATAAGTGGGTAAAGAAGGAACTTCAAGCCTGCCATAACCAGTGAAAAAACGATTCAAATCAAAGTCTGGGTCGCAAGACATAGATTCAAACATATTAACATCCACAGAATTGTCTAACTCATAATCATAAATGGAAAGATTCAGTAATGAGTCATCTAAAACAGAAAAACTTTCATTACTATTATTACTGTTTACATCCAGCAAAAGTTGGTTAGCAGAATCTTGTGCTTCAAAGAAAACTTTTAAATATAATTTACGACAAAAGCGTTTTTCTATCAAGCACAATGTCAGCAAGAGCAGGTATCTTAATAGGAACAAACTTACTTCCTTTAAGCAAAACTTGTTTCATATCATTAG
Organism: Protopterus annectens; assembly: GCF_019279795.1. Lineage (NCBI taxonomy): Eukaryota > Metazoa > Chordata > Ceratodontiformes > Protopteridae > Protopterus > Protopterus annectens. The sequence goes on from NC_056728.1 coordinate 47,945,411, forward strand.
TAATGTTCAAGTCGCTTAAATTTAAGATATGCGAATTAAAAATACTAACATTATTATGCACAGAAGCAGGTTCCAAGTTACCAGAGTCAACACCTACTGTGGATGAAAAATAAAAGTTAGTATCTTCTATTTCGACCCCTTGTTCTCGGCTTGCGCCTGTTATTTTGGTGAAAATTCCATCTACTTTGCTGCTCCGCCTCTGAATGCGTCTCCAAGTCATCCGTTAAATCCACTCGTTCAAAAGACACACTCTTCTTGCTTGCAGTAGTATCTGATGATGAAACTGAAGAGCCACGCCCACTATGAGAACTTGCTTCCGTACTTCTACCCTGGGTTATACCATTTTTTCTTTTACGTTGCCAAGAATATATAAAGTCATTCCTAGTCATTTATGTCCCAATTTAACTTGTTCTGATGGCATTGTTACTCCTGGCACAGCACTGAGACTGCCATTATGAAGGTTATCAGTGATGTTTTGGTGGCATTGTTATTCTTGGCACAGTACTGAGATTGCCCTTACTAAAGTTAGCAATGATGTTCTCATGGCATTGTTACTTAAGACACAGTACTGAGACTGCCCTTACTAACGTTATCCATGATGTTCTATATGGCACTGTTACTCCTGGCACAGTACTGAGACTACCCTTACTAAGGTTATCAGTGATGTTCTGATAGCATTGTTACTCATGGCACAGTACTGAGACTGCCCTTATTAAGGTTATCAGTAATGTTCTGATAGCATTGTTACTCCTGCCACAGTACTGAGACTGCCCTTACTAAGGTTATCAATGATGTTCTGATGGCATTGTTACTCCTGATACAGCTCTGAGACTGCCCTTACTAAGGTCATCAGTGATGTTCTGGTGGTATTGCTATTCACAGCACTGTACTGAGACTGCCCTTACTAAAGTTAGTAATGATGTTCTGGTGAAATTGTTACTCCTGACATAGCACTGAGACTATCCTTACTAAGGTTATCAGTGATGTTCTGGTAGCATTGTTACTTTTGGCACAGTACTGAGACTGTCCTTACTAAGGTTAACATTGATGTTCTGATAGCATTGTTACTCCTGGCTCAGAACTGAGACTGCCCTTACTAAGGTTATCAGTGATGTTCTGATAGCATTGTTACTCCTAGCACAGTACTGAGACTGCCCTCACTAAGGTTATCAGTGATGTTTTGATAGCATGTTACTCCTGCCACAGTACTGAGATGCCCTTACTAATGTTATCAGTGATGTTATGATGGCATTGTTACTCCTGGCACAGTACTGAGACTGCCCTTACTAAGGTTATCAGTGATGTTCTGATAGCATTGTTACTCCTAGCACAGTACTGAGACTGCCCTCACTAAGGTTATCAGTGATTTTCTGATAGCATTGCTACTCCTCCTGCTGTACTGAGACTGCCCTTACTAAAGTTATCAGTGATGTTCTGATGGCAGTTTTACTCCTGACACAACTCTGAGACTGCCCTTACTAAGGTTATCAGTGATGTTCTGGTGGCATTGTTATTTCTGGCACTGTACTGAGACTACCCTTACTAAGGTTATCAGTGATGTTCTGGTGGCATTGTTACTCCTAATACAGCACTGAGACTGCTCTTACTACGGTTATCAGTGATGTTCTGGTGGCATTGTTATTCCTGGCACTCTACTGAGACTACCCTTACTATAGTTAAAAATTATGTTCTGGTGAAATTGTTATTCCTGACACAGCACTGAGATTGCCCTTACTCAGGTTATCTGTGATGTTATGGTGGCATTGTTACTTCTGTCACAGTATTGAGACTGCCCTTACTAAGATCATCAGTGATGTTCTGATGACATTGTTACTCCTGGCACAGTACGGAGACTGTCCTTAATAAGGTTATCACTGATGTTCTGATAGCATTGTTACTCCTGGCCCAGAACTGAGACTGCCCTTACTAAGGTTATCAGTGATGTTCTGATAGCATTGTTACTCCTAACACAGTACTGAGACTGCCCTCACTAAGGTTATCAGTGATGTTCTGATAGCATTGTTACTCCTGCCACAGTACTGAGATGCCCTTACTAAGGTTATCAGTGATGTTCTGATGGCATTGTTACTCCTGGCACAGTACTGAGACTGCCCTTACTAAGGTTATCTTTGATGTTCTGATAGCATTGTTACTCCTGACTCAGTACTGAGACTGCCCTTACTAAGGTTAGCAGTGATGTTCTGATAGCATTGTTACTCCTAGCACAGTACTGAGACTGCCCTCACTAAGGTTATCAGTGATTTTCTGATAGCATTGTTACTCTTGCTGCCGTACTGAGACTGCCCTTACTAAGGTTATCAGTGATGTTCTGAATGCAGTTTTACTCCTGACACAGCTCTGAGACTGCCCTTACTAAGGTTATCAGTGATGTTCTGGTGGCATTGTTATTTCTGGCACTGTACTGAGACTAGCCTTACTAAGGTTATCAGTGATATTCTGGTGGCATTGTTACTCCTGATACAGCACTGAGACTGCCCTTACTATGTTTATCAGTGATGCTCTGGTGGCATTGTTACTCCTGGCACTGTACTGAGACTGCCCTTACTAAGGTTATCAGTGATGTTCTGATAGCATTCTTACTCCTGCCACAGCACTGAGACTGCCCTTACTAAGGTTATCAATGATGTTCTGATGGCATTGTTACTCCTGACACAGCACTGAGACTGCCCTTACTAAGGTTATCAGTGATGTTCTGGTGGCATTGTTATTCCTGGCACTCTACTGAGACTACCCTTAATATAGTTAAAAATTATGTTCTGGTGAAATTGTTATTCCTGACACAGCACTGAGATTGCCCTTACTCAGGTTATCTGTGATGTTATGGTGGCATTGTTACTTCTGTCACAGTATTGAGACTGCCCTTACTAAGGTTATCAGTGATGTTCTGATGGAATTGTTACTCCTGACACAGCACTGAGACTGCTCTTACTAAGGTTATCAGTGATGTTCTGGTGGTATTGTTACTCCTATCACAGTACTGAAACTCCCCTTACTAAGGTTATCAGTGATGTTCTGATGGCATTGTTACTCCTGGCACAGTACTGAGACTGCCCTTACTATGATTATCATTGATGTTCTGATAGCATTGTTTCTCCTGGCACAGTACTGAGACAGCCCTTTCTAAGGTTATCAGTGATGTTCTGATGGCATTGTTACTCCTGACACAGCACTAAGACTGCCCTTACTAAGGTTATCAGTGATGTTCTGGTGGCATTGTTATTCCTGGCACTGTACTGAGACTGTCCTTACTATTGTTAATAATGATGTTCTGGGTAAATTGTTACTGTTGACACAGCACTGAGACTGCCCATACTAAGGTTATCAGTGATGTTATGGTTGCATTGTTACTTCTGGCACAGTATTCATTTTGCCCTTACTATGGTTATCAGTGATGTTCTGGTGGCATTGTTACTCCTGGCACTGTACTGAGACTGCCCTTACTAAGGTTATCAGTGATGTTCTGGTGGCATTGTTAATCCTGATACAGCATTGAGACTGCCCTTACTAAGGTTATCAGTGATGTTCTGGTTGCATTGCTACTCCTGCCACTGTACTGAGACTGCCCTTACTAATGTTATCAGTGATGTTCCGATGGCATTGTTACTCCTGGCACAGTACTGAGACTGCCTTTACTAAGGTTATCAGTGATGATCTGGTGGCATTGTTACTTCAGGCACAGTATTGAGACTGCCCTTACTAAGGTTATCAGTGATGATCTGATGGCATTGTTACTCCTGACACAGCACTGAGACTACCTTTACTAAGGTTATCAGTGATGTTCTGGTGGCATTGTTCCTTCTGGCACAGTATTGAGATTGCCCTTACTCAGGTTATCTGTGATGTTATGGTGGCATTGTTACTTCTGTCACAGTATTGAGACTGCCCTTACTAAGATCATCAGTGATGTTCTGATGACATTGTTACTCCTGGCACAGTACGGAGACTGTCCTTAATAAGGTTATCATTGATGTTCTGATAGCATTGTTACTCCTGGCCCAGAACTGAGACTGCCCTTACTAAGGTTATCAGTGATGTTCTGATAGCATTGTTACTCCTAACACAGTACTGAGACTGCCCTCACTAAGGTTATCAGTGATGTTCTGATAGCATTGTTACTCCTGCCACAGTACTGAGATGCCCTTACTAAGGTTATCAGTGATGTTCTGATGGCATTGTTACTCCTGGCACAGTACTGAGACTGCCCTTACTAAGGTTATCTTTGATGTTCTGATAGCATTGTTACTCCTGACCCAGTACTGAGACTGCCCTTACTAAGGTTAGCAGTGATGTTCTGATAGCATTGTTACTCCTAGCACAGTACTGAGACTGCCCTCACTAAGGTTATCAGTGATTTTCTGATAGCATTGTTACTCTTGCTGCCGTACTGAGACTGCCCTTACTAAGGTTATCAGTGATGTTCTGAATGCAGTTTTACTCCTGACACAGCTCTGAGACTGCCCTTGCTAAGGTTATCAGTGATGTTCTGGTGGCATTGTTATTTCTGGCACTGTACTGAGACTAGCCTTACCTTATCAGTGATATTCTGGTGCCATTGTTACTCCTGATACAGCACTGAGACTGCCCTTACTATGTTTATCAGTGATGCTCTGGTGGCATTGTTACTCCTGGCACTGTACTGAGACTGCCCTTACTAAGGTTATCAGTGATGTTCTGATAGCATTCTTACTCCTGCCACAGCACTGAGACTGCCCTTACTAAGGTTATCAATGATGTTCTGATGGCATTGTTACTCCTGACACAGCACTGAGACTGCCCTTACTAAAGTTATCAGTGATGTTCTGGTGGCATTGTTATTCCTGGCACTCTACTGAGACTACCCTTACTATAGTTAAAAATTATGTTCTGGTGAAATTGTTATTCCTGACACAGCACTGAGATTGCCCTTACTCAGGTTATCTGTGATGTTATGGTGGCATTGTTACTTCTGTCACAGTATTGAGACTGCCCTTACTAAGGTTATCAGTGATGTTCTGATGGCATTGTTACTCCTGACACAGCACTGAGACTGCTCTTACTAAGGTTATCAGTGATGTTCTGGTGGTATTGTTACTCCTATCACAGTACTGAAACTCCCCTTACTAAGGTTATCAGTGATGTTCTGATGGCATTGTTACTCCTGGCACAATACTGAGACTGCCCTTACTATGATTATAATTGATGTTCTGATAGCATTGTTTCTCCTGGCACAGTACTGAGACAGCCCTTTCTAAGGTTATCAGTGATGTTCTGATGGCATTGTTACTCCTGACACAGCACTAAGACTGCCCTTACTAAGGTTATCAGTGATGTTCTGGTGGCATTGTTATTCCTGGCACTGTACTGAGACTGTCCTTACTATTGTTAATAATGATGTTCTGGGTAAATTGTTACTGTTGACACAGCACTGAGACTGCCCATACTAAGGTTATCAGTGATGTTATGGTTGCATTGTTACTTCTGGCACAGTATTCATTTTTCCCTTACTATGGTTATCAGTGATGTTCTGGTGGCATTGTTACTCCTGGCACTGTACTGAGACTGCCCTTACTAAGGTTATCAGTGATGTTCTGGTGGCATTGTTAATCCTGATACAGCATTGAGACTGCCCTTACTAAGGTTATCAGTGATGTTCTGGTTGCATTGCTACTCCTGCCACTGTACTGAGACTGCCCTTACTAATGTTATCAGTGATGTTCCGATGGCATTGTTCCTTCTGGCACAGTATTGAGACTGCCCATACTAAGGTTATCAGTGATGTTCTGATGGCATTGTTACTCCTGCCACAGCACTGAGACTGCCCTTACTAAGGTTATCAGTGATGTTCTGGTGGCATTGTGACTCTTGGCGCTGTACTGAGACTGCCCTTTCTAAGGTTATCAGTGATGTTCTGATGGCATTGTTACTCCTGGCACAGTACTGAGACTGCCCTTACTAAGGTTATCAGTGATGTTCTGGTGGCATTGTTATTCTTGGCACAGTACTGAAATTGTCCTTACTAAAGTTAGCAATGATGTTCTCGTGACATTGTTACTCCTGACACAATGCTGAGACTGAACTCACTAAGGTTATCAATGATGTTTGGTAATGTGATGTTTGTGTGAATTCAAAAAGCTCTCTTTATACATGTATATATATATATATATATATATATATATATATATATATATATATGTGTGTGTGTGTGTGTGTGTGTGTGTGTGTGTGTGTGTGTGTGTGTGTGTGTATGTGCGTGTATATACATGTGTGTATGGTGCATCTATATATATTTTTTTATGTATGCATGTATATATATATATATATATATATATATATATATATATATACATACATATATATATATATATATATATATATATATATATATATATACGTATACATATATATATATATATATATATATATATATATATATACAGATACATACACATATATGGACGCACACATATACATATATTTATTTATTTATTTTTATTTATTTTACATTTGTTGACTGGGAGAGTCCGACTGGGCACATGTCTTTTTTCAGCAGAGGCCCAGGGAGAAAAGCTCCAGTTACATGTGAAGTACATTAATATATATGAACAAGTTAATAAAGATGGTGGAATACACATACAAAAAACAGGTTTATAATCATAAGTAAATATGGCAAGTTAGCAAAGGCTCATAGTAAGATAGTTGTCAGATAGTAATCTCATCATACAGTATAATACATTCTGTACACATTCAACACATGCAGTATATTGCAGCCTTATACAGATAGAATATAATAGTACTTAGCAGGTTTTTATATAGTTTTATAATGTTGTCTTAGCTTATAAAACAGACAGTTAAATGTGAGAAACTAGATTTGAGATTATCCATGAGTTTAGATATTTCATTCTTATAAAAGCAGACAGTTACATGTGAGAAGCTAGACTTAACATTGCCAATGAACGTAGATATTTATGTAATTCAGCCTTTACCCAGGGGTAAGACAAGAGCATACCCGGTTGTTTTTGAGTTGGGTTTTTAGTAGTTTTTTTAATTGTGTTGTGGAGTTATTTGATATTATTTGCGTAGGTAGGGAGTTCCAGAGTTTAGAAATATAGTAGCTAAAGAGAGATTTTCCTGGCTCATTGTTATGTTTTGTAACTTCAAGGAAGTTAAGGGTGCTTGATCTCAAGGTTCTTGCTATGGTGTGAGGATGCATTAGGTTTTGGAGGGCTGGAATTTTATCTGAGTGATGGTATAACTTATGTGCTAGTGACAATTGATTGAGCTGAAGTATTTGAGAGAACTCCAACCAGTTCAGTTTCTTGAGAGCTACACAGTGGTGTGTTCTATATGGTGATTCAGTTGCAAATTTAGTTATCTTATTATAACAGGTTTCTAGTTTGTGTAGTTCTGTTTTATGGAGGTTGGTAAATACTGGGGATGCATAGAGGAGGGTGGATAGTAGATGTTTCCTGGCTATTGTGGTTTTGGACTGCTTGGAGAGAAATTGCTTGTTACGATAAAGTAGCCCATTTTTTGTGAATCTTTTTTACAGTTTGAGCAATATGTAAGTCGAATCTTAGGTGATTGTCTATTTCCACACCTAAAAGTTTGGTGTAGGTAGTTGGGGTAATAACAGTTTTGTTATTAGAGGTGATAGTGAAGTTGTCCGATTGGGGAAGAGGAGTAATTTGGTTTTAGCTGGGTTAAGAATAAGCTGGTGGTTGCTAAGCCAGGTTTCAGCTTGTGAGAAGCATTCTTGTGTTTGGGAGTGGAGGTGTTCAAGTGTTGGGGTGGCACATATGATTGTGATGTCATCTGCATATTGAATCATTGTGGCTTTTGGCATGGAGGATGAGAGTTGATTGGTGAATAGAGTGAAGAGTAATGGACCTAGGATGGAGCCTTGCGGGACTCCTAGGTATACTGGTAGTAGAGAGGATATTTGGTTCTGTTATTTTAGAGCCTGTTGATGACCTGATAGATAGTTCAAAAACCATGTGAAGGAGGAGAAACTGAGTTTTAGGGTAGATAGTGTATGGAGAAGTTTGTTATGATCAACCATATCGAATGCTTTAAATAAGTCTAAGAATATGGCAGAGACTAGCTGGCCATTATTTTTGTACTGATTAATGCTGTTAGTGAATGCTATCAGTGCGGTGGTGGTACTATGAAAGGGTCTAAAGCCATGTTGGTTTTTGGATAGCAAATTGTTTTTTTGAAGGTAGTCCATGAGGTGTGTGTGTATGACCCGTTCTAAGATTTTTGATAAGGGTGATTAAATAGCAATAGGATGATAGTTGTTAAATTCAAAGGAGTTTCCTCCTTTGTGTAATGGTATAATATAGGAGGCTTTCCATATGTGTGTGATTCTTCGCACTCGGAGATGGACCTTTTGATGAGGATTGCAACAGGGTAGGCTATAGTTGGTGCAGCTATTTGGAGGTATTCTGAGGGTAGGTTATTGGCAATGAAGTAACAAATAATGACGAACCAGCTCTTTGACCCAGAATGATTCAGGATGAGAATGTTTAATCCACAAAAAGACACGAGGTAAAAACCAAAAATAACACAGTAGTTTAAGCGCTTTTCGTTTAGCTAGTAGCAAACTTCCTCAGAACGTCACTAATAAATCAATGAGCAGTACTTTTAAATGAAAAAGTGCGGGAACTTTGCTCCAAAATTTAAAGCTATATACAACTGATTATACACAAGAATGTATACATTTCAAGAATGTTAGAATAACTAATGGTTGAATGATACCCATGTCTAACAAAAAAGTTTTAAAACATGCACAACATAGGAAGTAAGGATATATGTGTGTGTGTATATATATAATCAAGTATACTTAATTTAATATAAAAATCAAGAGTTAAAAATTAAAAATTAAAAATGGTTAAACAGTTTATCTACGAAGGCTGTTTAGTTTTAATATACAAGCTATGGAACATGCCTCATTTAATCCTGGATAGTTAAAGGCATTCAATCTAATCTGCCACAATAACTCAAGTTCCTCTAATTTGAATGAGGCAGGTCCACCTCTAACATCTTGTACATGTTGATCAATAACTAAAAATTTAAATTTATGACCAGGAAAGGAATGAAAATGTTTGGCCAAAGCATTGTCCAATTTAGTGTGAGCCATTGCATATTGATGCTCATAAACCCTGTCTCGAAGACGTCGCTCGGTCTTACCGACGTAAAATGCGTGACAATCACAGCATTTGGCCAAATAAACTACAAATTTACTGTTACAGTTATATTTAGATTTTAACCTGTAACAGGTACCATTAATCGTAAACTGATTAGTACAGTCCACATGCCTACAATGGTTACAATTTTCACATTTAAACATACCCGTAAGTCTAGGGATAGATTTTTTACCACTCTCAATAAAATTTTTAATGTTCCTACCTTTGCTGAATACAACATGTGGTTTAGTACCCAAAATACCCAAAATGAAAGAGTTGTTCCTTAACAAATCCCAGTTCTTTGATAAAATTTCAACAATGAATTTAGATTGAGCGTTAAAAGCTGTTATGAAAGAACGTTGAAAAGTTTTTTCTGGAACTATACTAAATTCCACCTGAAGTGTGTTACTGTCCTCAACCGGAAGTGTCTCGACATCCAACAGTCTATTTAGATGTAACAATGGATGGAAGTGTTTAGATTGTCTCTTGATTTTAACTTCATCTATTAATGAGTCAACTAGACACTCTGGGTAGCCACGATGGAGAAACATATGTTTCAAAATATCACATTCATTGTTGAAATCCAAGTCGAGGCTACATATACGTGAAGCTCTCACGAGTTGTCCCTTTACGACTGATCTTTTTTGGTGGAATGGGTGGCAACTTGAAAAATGCAAGAAAGAATTAGAATATGTTGGTTTTCTGTAAACTTGTCCTGTGAAACAGGATAAAGTAAAGTTTTTGACCAACAAAATATCCAAATAAGCTATAGATTGAGTATTGAATATAAAAGTAAACTTTAAAAAGTTAGTGGTTAAATTGAAAATATTAAGCTTTTTAATTAGGTTATTGGCAGCCAGAGTGGTGGGTTTGAGTTTTTGGAGTAGTTTTTGAATAGTTTTGGTTGATACTGGCTGAAAGGTAAAGTGGGATTTATTAGTTTGTTGTTCTAGTGCCATTGATATATATATATATATATATATATATATATATATATATATATATATATATATATATATATGGGTTACCTTTAGTTAATCAACAGCCTACTCCATCAAAACCAACTTCACCAACACAGCAGAGCATCGACAATGGGAGAGCTGACGTTTCCCACACAGTAAGTAACCATTTGGCAATCCCGAATTCAACAACTACCAGTAAAATAAAACCCACCGATGTGGGGGGCTATGCCCCCCACACCCCCCTTCATACATATTCCAACTCCGAGAACGCACTGCCGTGGAGGTAAGGGGCAAAGTTCAGGTTGATGGCCAAATGGTTACTTACCGTGTGGGAAACATCAGCTCTCCCGTTGTCGATGTTCTGCTATGTTGGTGAAGTTGGTTTCGATGGAGTGGGCTGTCGATTAACTAAAGGTAACTCATATATCCGATATATATATATATATATATATATATATATATATATATATATATATATATACACACATAAATATATATATATATATATATACACACACACACACACACACACACACACACATATCTATACACACACACACACACACACACACACACACACATATATATATATATATATATATATATACACACACACACACACATGCGTCTACTTTAAATGATCAAAGTTTCAAAACATCAATGGCCAATGACCATATGATTGAAGTTTTGAAACACTGAATATAAATTAAAAAAAAATTTAAAAAAAAGTTTTCTTTTATGTTTTTGCAGGGAGGTTAGTCCTGCACCCCCACACCTCCTGCTAATTAAATATACCAACTCAGAGATTGCACTGCAGTGTGGAAAATTTTTCTCCCATTCCGGTCTGTATGGCGATCTCCATTCAGAATGTTTGATGTTTCAAATCTTTGATCATATGGCTGTTGGCCATATGATATTCGAAGTTTTGAAACTTCAATCATTTCAGGTAGACCCATATATATATATATATATATATATATATATATATATATATATATATATATATATATAAAGGGGTCTACCAGAAAGTCGAAGTTTCACATGAATGAAACTTCACAATACCAACATTCAAAAGACTGAACATGTGGAAAGCTATCCAAGCTGAGTGGAAAAGGAAATCTGCTCATTTCTGCACTATAGTGTGATCTCGGGGTTGGTATATTTAAGTTACAGGGAGTTTGGGGGGGTGGAGCCCCGCTGCAAAAACTTAACTTTAAATAATTAATGATTATTTTTTGTGAAATGTAAGTTTATGTGATGAATATTCATGTCAGTGCTATAGCTACTGTCATGAATATTTCATGGAATTTTTTTTATTTATGGGTGTTGATCGGTGGACGGGCTTTAGGTGAGGTGGGGTAAGTTGTTTCAGTTTTGATAGGGTAGTGTGCTGTTGCTATAGCGGTAGTTATGAGTTTCATAGTTCCGTTTACTGTAACTCATGTACTTTATTTTTAGTTTTGTTAGGTATGTAGTGTGAGCATGTAATGTTCCAGGGTAATGTTTGTAAGACTTGTCTTTGCTGTGTCTTTATTGCAGTATATTGTAGGTTGGTCGGTGTTTTACAGTTTCGATGATGTGGGAGTTGAGTTTGTGACTTTTCAGGATTTTCAGATTTTGGTTTTGTGGTCTCAGTTTTTTGAATTTTGGTTTTGTGGTTTTTCGGGTTTGCCCTGAAGTAGACCCATTTAAAGACAGCTTTATTGAAGTCACACAAACATCACATTACCAAACATCTTCCCAATGCCTGATTCAATATTCAACTAATTAGTGCGAACATTCCAGAAAATAAGAAAGAAAAATGTAATACAAAAATAAAGTCTCTACCAGGAGTTAAGTTGCCATGCAAATGAAAACATGCGACTACACAAGCATACCAAAGTTTAACTGGTCTTTCCAAGTGTATGGCCCAACCTACAATTTTCCTTGTTTGAAAACTATTGGCTGAGGACTAATAAGATTGACTCTTAGAGTTTCCGTTTGTCACCCCTACACTAATTTAAGTTTTCTTGTTGCTCATTGGACTGAGATACGTTCTTGTATAGCAGACCATTGCAGCCACTTGATGTTGTAGTAGGTGCCTTGACTCTTGAGCCCTTTATTCCACTCAAGATCTTTTATGTTATTTATAATTGTGAAGCTTCTTTAAACTATGGAGTGCTATCACTCCTCTAGAGCCTAGTGTTCACTTTTTTAGATAGCAATTTCTAAATTTAAAAGGGCCTTTGTATGCCTAGGGATTTTGACATCCCCCTCCCCATCCGAATAGCATGCATTCCCTCTTCAAGGTCCAGTCGCTACCTATAATTAAAGTAAGTGCTTTTTGAATGTTGTGTTTGAACTGGTCCAGTCTTGGACATGACCAAAAAATATGATCCCAGTCCCCCCCTTGATTCAGTGTTGTATCTCCAGCAAAGAGAACTAACTTCAGGATACATTGTGAGGAGCCTCTCAGGGGTAAAAAAGTATTTGTAGAAGCATTTTCTCCCACATATGTAAAACTTCTAGATTTAGTCATGTTCCTTAGAGTAAAGCAAATGTCATGCTGTTCCTCAGTTAGGTGGCTTCCTAGACAAATCAACTCATTCTTCCAATTCATTTGCACTCCCAGATATACCTACTATCAATGATTGGTATAGTCTACTCACAAATTTCTTATTATTACCCTTATTGGATCTTGCCTCGATTAATAGCTTGACTACTTCTGGCTTGGACTGGCCTAAACTTAAACAGCATAACTAACAATTTTGTCTGTATAACTAAACATTTTGGATTTGAACATTAAAAGTATCTTTAAACCCCCCCCCAATTTTATGGTAAGGAAAAAAAATATCAGCTAGATCTAATGTGTCACAGTGAAACCTGAGCAGAACCAATCAAATATTTTCTTGGCTGATGAATATTCTTTAGGTCAGACAGGAGGTGCATATGCTTTGGAAGGGTTCAGACAGGAGATGCATATGTTTTGGAAGGGTTCAGACAGGAGGTGCATATGTTTTGGAAGGGTTCAGACAGGAGGTGCATATGTTTTGGAAGGGTTCAGACAGGAGGTGCATATGTTTTGGAAGGGTTCAGACAGGAGGTGCATATGTTTTGGAAGGGTTTAGACAGGAGGTGCACATGTTTTGGAAGGGTTCAGACAGGAGGTGCATATGTTTTAGAAAGGTTCAGACAGGAGGTGCATATGTTTTGGAAGGGTTGTGGTTCTTGTTATTCAGCAGAGCTACAGAATCAGTATGTTATCCTCCTACCTTGCAAGAGGTCAAAGTGGTGGGCATAAAGATTCCTGTAGGCGAAATTGGTTGTCATTGTAAATAGATTTATCCAGATAAAGCCAAAACTTAAATTTGATGACTGCATCCTGATAACATCTGAATATATCAACTGACCTTATAGTTTGAGCAGATGGTGGTGTTGTCTGAAGACCTGACTTGAGCCAAAAATATTGACCTCACATATAATTTACTTGGTCTGACCCAGTTTATCAGTATCCAAAGTAACAAGGAAACCCAACACAGGAGCCAACAATGTCAGTGACTTGGTACTAATAAACCCATCACGTTTATTTACTTGTTAACAGGGGTAGAACACTTATGCACTTGGCCCTTTTTCAGAGAAAAACTTGTGGAAGTAAAATAAGCTTATTTATAATATCAGTGACTTAGCCCAGTACAGAGCATGGGCTGTATAAAAATAAAATGTGTCCATTAGTAAGGATGAAAAGTGCACTGCACTCTCATATCGGTACACTTGAGGTCATCTATTTCCTCTTTCCTATAATCTCTTGTACATGCCAAAAATTTCAGTAAAATGATGATTCAGTTCTTCTTTGAAACAAAAAAAGAATAAACATGCAAGTTTTCCCACACAATGTATTTCTTCTCGTATAGCTGTGTCTCTGTGTTTATTGAAGCCTTTTAATCTTTTTTCAGTCTTATCAGTAATACAGTTACAATCCATGATTGCTGCACCTTGCCACAAAAACATGAACTCAGCATGTCATTTTAGTTGCTTTTTTTTCTTGAAAGCAGAAAAGCCTTATTTTTAGTTTATATCTACTGCCAATCATTAGCGGACCGGAGTTCCGCTGTGGCGACCCCTAACTGGGAAAAGTCAAAAGACAACAACAACAACATTAATGCTTTCAAAAAATATCCTAGCAGGTTTCACAGAAATATATTTCATGGCCCTTAAGCAGATTGCACTTGGTTATTTAAAATGCAAAAATGTGTAACTGCATTTGAGTTTAATTTTGGGGGTGAGAGTACAAGCATAAATCTGGAAAGAAATTGTCCTATTCAGGATGCAAAGCATGTAGACATACACTGTGGCACACACACATGCACACACATGTGCGTGCACACGCACACACACATGTGCACACACAGACACACACACACTTGCACGCAAACACAACTGTTCATAAAATGATTCCCTCATACTCTCTGCCTTATATATGTGAGTGCGGTCTGATCACCTTAGCTGGCAGCCTGCATTGCAATTGCCTTTATGAAGAATCCTTGCATTCTGCTGTTCCCTATTTCACTTACTAGTTGCACAGTCATTCATCAGAATGAAAAAACGCAGTAACATTTCTACTAGATGCTATCCAGCAACCAAAAGCCGTAAGTTTTGACCACCTGGTATCCAGCAATCAAGTAGTTATCCTGCAGAAGTCCTTATAAAGAGTCAGACAAAGTTTGCTACAACGTACATGAAGAAACTTGTGAAGACTGACCTGTAACCCCCTTTCAGTCATCTCATTTCCTTTTGCTGATTGTTTCTGATATTCCTAAATAAAATGTATTTACCAGTCACTTCTATGAACAGCTGTTAGCCACCCATCCAGGGGGCATGATATGCCCGTGTCTCCTGTATTCTTCTGTCTTTAGAACCACTCCTTCTCCATAAAGCTTCTCTCTCTGAATTTAGACTCACATTAATTCTTCTAAACTTAGCTGTTCTTCCTCTGTACTTCTAATCCTTCTTGACTACAAAATCTCACCCGTGTTCCTCTGCAGCTGTTGTACAGCATAGCATAAAAAAAGCTGGCTACATCCTGGCCATATCCAGCTCTCTCTGTACAATTTGTAGCCTGCAGTATAGCAGTGCAATACAACACTTACCTTTCCTCACACTCCTCACTGATTGTGTTTTTTTGGCCTTCTTCCATGCTATGCAACTTTCTTAAAACTTTGTGGAGACATACACCCAAACCTCAGTCCAACACCAAATCAGGTACCTTTTCTACTCCCACAGCTGTTTCCACCTAGAATTCAAAAACCCCTATTGCAAACAATAAAGAATTAAATTAATCAACATGAATCTAAGAAGTATTACTAACAAAATTGCTGACCTGCATGTCTTTATATCTCCCCATAACACAGATATATTGGTAACTGCGAAATCCTCACCTTCAGAGTTGAAGAAATCTTGCTTCCAGGTTGCAGCATTCTCACAGCTGACCAGATTACCAATAAGGCAGGAGGAGTAGCTATGATCAACCTCAACCATCTAAACATGTCCCTAACCAACACCCTCAGCCTCAATTTCCCAACACAGAGAACTCCATCTCCATTCTAAACCTCGGTGAACAGAAGTGCCTTAGTATTATTGGCATCTATATCCCACCTGGAAATAATATTCCATTGTGGAGGACATTTTATCATTGATTTCTGGCAACAATTCATATGAAACAATTATCCTACGAGACTTTAATATCAATAGACTAAATATTTCATCAGACATACCTACTGCCAGTGTCAATCTTTACATTTTTTTAGAGCTTATAAAACCCCAACAAGGTATAACAAACCTAGTAATAAGGAATCTCTGTTAGATTGGATACTAACTACCCAGTGTAGCAATATCTCTACAACAGGCACCTTACTAGACACCCTAAGCAGCCATCTGCCCACTTATGGTTTAACCTAGTATATAATTGTTTCCATGTTGAAATGTCAGCACTTGAAATGCTGAGTGCTGACAACCCAAAAAAAACACTGAAAACCCGGAAAAGACCGAATGTCAAAAATTGCACTTTTCCTTTAAAGCCCCCACCACCACCACCACACCCACACACACCCCAAGCTTATATGCATATATACATATATATATATATATATATATATATATATATATCTATATATATGAAGTGCAAGATCACCGTACCTTGACTTAGTATATGTCAGTCTGTTCTTTTGGCCATTCATTCTCTGTATTTTGGGACTTGCTTTACTGGGTCCCGACATTTCAAATAGTTACCTTTGTGGGTTAACCAGATTCAACCTAGATAACTTTATCAGCAATTTAAAAGTATACAATTGGTCCCCACTTAAAAAAATACCCATTGATGATGCAGTACTTGAATTCAGCAAAGCTTTTCTTAATATTCTAAATGAACATGCACCCCTATGGAAAAAACAGTGAAACAAAATCCTGCCTCCTGGGTAACAACTGAAACTAAACAACTAATGGTTCAAAGAGAGAAAGTCTGAAAATCTCAGCAAATACAAAAAAAAAAAAAACAAGAGACTCTTCAGGGACCTGAGAAACAAATCAAAACATAAACTAAAACTGGAAAAAACAATATTATTGCAATATTCAAGGAACAAATAAAGAAAATCCTGAAATGGTTCTGGACAGGAATCTAAAAGTACTAAACCACCAGTGAAACAGGGAGCCGTATCCATTTCCAGAGTGTACCACAATCAAAATAGCAGAAAATTTTAATAATAATTAATTTACTCCAATACCTCTGAACTAAAAAAAACACTAATAGCTGTAATACCTTAACATTCCAAGAAACTAGCCATCAGTTAACCCACTTTGGTCTAAAACCTGCCTCAATCCAAACAGTGTAAAAAAAATCCTACATAAATTAAAAACAACCATGCTCACTGTGATGTACTCCCAGCAGAGTACCTAAAAAAACCTGCCCATGCCATAGTTATCCCCAACCCTACTAATGAAAAGGTTCACCATGAATGCCATGTTCCCAGCATCTGGAAACAGAAAAATATTATAGTTTTACATCAAGGGACACATCTAATGATTATACCAACTTTAGACCAATAACGATATCTCCTATATCTAAAAGACTAGAAAAATGTATCTAAGGACAGTTGCTCAAGCATGTCACCACCAATAATCAGCTCTCTCCTACACAACATGGCTTTTGACTCTGTCATAGTGCTACCACTGACTTACTAAAATTTACCAACACCATTAAAAATTGTAGAAACACCACCAATATAGTTTCCTCGCTTTTTCTCGACCTATCCAAGGCTTTTGATGCAGTCATGCCAAATATTACTTCAAAAACTCTCTTCTGTGGGACTATGCTTCAACTCCTTCCTATGGTTTCACATTTACCTTTCTGTCCAAGCTGTCAGATGGCATACTGAATACTCTTCCTTTCTGCCTGTCACAGATGGTGTACCCCAAGGATCTATACTCAGCCCACTGCAATTCAGTGTATTCATAAATGGCCTTCATACAACAGCCAAACAGTCAACCCTAATTCAATATGTTGATGATTCCACAATAATCTGGTCTGCCCTAGCTTTAACCAAATTGCAAGAAATAACACAAGAATTTTTTGCCTCAACAGAAAATTGCTTAAGTTATGCACAACAACTTCTGAATCCCCAAAATACCAAGCTCCTGCTCTTTACCCGCAAACCTCACTGTAAACATGATGAACGATTCATGATTACATCAGCCAGTAACTTAAAGACAGAATGTGTATTATACTAAGCTTCTGGAGTTTACAATAGATGATAACATGAAATTTGACCCCCTGCAGCTATCAAGAAAACACACCAAAAGCTTGACCTCCTGTATAGAGGCAAGCCATACTTTATACAAAGAGCCAGAGAAACAGTCACAAAAAACATATGTAGTCCCCTCACCGTTGTACGTCTCCCAAATCTTTACAAAGTACCTGCTCTCTAGAGGATAAAATTAGAGCAGCGCTACAATAGGACGGCCAAATTCACAACTAATTTCCTGTACCCCTCTCATTATTGCCTACTCCTCGATCAGGTCAAGTGGCTCGAACTTTCAAACCTTCTCACCATACTGAACTCCTGGTCACACCTAATATAATATACAACAAATCCAAAAGAACTCAGTATGTCCACCAAGGCTCTGGGCATAGAAATCACAAATTCGTAGTAAAAAACAACTCCGGTTTATTAAAACACAGGATAAGCGCTTTCACAAATATGCTTCTTCAGCTCAACCCAGATAAATACCCTGCAATTCGAGCCCTAGTTCAGCAATACAATCTGCCTAGAAACGTATGCCCACAGGATACATTTTTATTACTTATAGATAAATCTCAAACCACAGTGGGCAATGCTCTTTACTCCACATATGTCCCCAAGCTCTGAAACACAATCCTGCCTCCCTTAAGTATAAACCAAATATTTCAAGCCTTCAAAGCAGCAGTCAAAGATCACTTGCTGCAGGTGTGGCTCTGCCAGGGTTCCACTCCTGGATAGTCACTATTTCATTAACCCTCTTACCAAAGCACATACGAACATTGGGAAGCAATAGCATCTACACCTGCAGATAATTTCATGTACTTATCTTTCTTTTCTTTCAAATAGCACCATCAAATACATGAAGAAGTCCACTCTTTTTATCTATTTATATTTATGTAATTATTGTTTATACAGTTTGCATATTTATTGTCTGACACACAAATTTGTCTGTACATACTAGTTTTTATACAAAATTTTTTGTATCTTGTTTATCTGGAGCTTTTCTCCTCAGGCCTCTGTTGAAAAGGGGCTTTCATGCTCAGTTGGACATTCCCAGTCAACAAATGCAAATAATAAATAAATAAATATGTTTCAGATTTGTGCTTCAGGGTACTGCTGAGTTAATGTTACCTCCACAGTATAGAGGAATGAAGGTGGGGTAAACCATATAACCTAGAGGATATGGATTAGAATAGCTGCCCACTAGGGGAGGGCATGAATGAGTGACTGATGCAGCTCACACTTCCTGGTGTGAAGAAGGTGGTAAAATCAGCTGCATTACTTACAGCACCTGGAAGCTCTCATCAGCACTGTGAGAAGCTGGTAAAGTCAGATGCATCACTTACAGTACCAGGGTGCTCCCAGCCAGCACTGTGAGAAGGTGGTACAATCAGCCATATCACTTACAGTACTGGGTTGCTCCCAGCCAGCACTGTGAGAAGGTGATACAGTCAGCTGCATTACTTACAGCACCTGGAAGCTCCCAGCCAGCACTGTGAGAAGGTGGTACAGTCAGCTGCATCACTTACAGTACCTGGGAGTTCCCATCAGCACTGTGAGAAGGTGGTACAGTCAGCTGCATTACTTACAGCACCTGGGAGCTCCCATCGGCACTGTGAGAAGGTGGTACAGCCAGCTGCATTACTTACAGCACCTGGGTGCTCTCAGCCAGCACTGTGAGAAGGTGGTACAGTCAGCTGTATTACTTACCAGCACCTGGGTGCTCCCAGCCAGCACTGTGAGAAGGTGGTACAGTCAGCCGCATCACTTACAGCATCTGGTAGCTGCCAACCAGCACTGTGAGAAGGTGATACAGTCAGCAGCATTACTTATAGCACTTGGGAGCTCCCAGTCAGCACTGTGAGAAGGTGGTACAGTCAGCTGCATAGCCTACATCACCTGGGTGCTCCCAGCTAGCATAATGAGAAGGTGCTAAATTCAGCTGCATTACTTACAGCACCTGGGAACTCCCAGTCAGCACTGTGAGAAGGTGGTACAATTAGCCGCATCATTTACAGCACCTGGGAGCTCCCAGCCACCATTATGAGAAGGTGGTACAGTCAGCTGCATTACTTACAGCCCCAGAGTGCCCCAGCCAGCACTGTGAGAAGGTGGTACAGTCAGCTGCATTACTTACAGCACCAGGGCTCTCCCAGCCGGCACTGTGAGAAGGTGGTAAAGTCAGCTGCATCACTTACAGCACCTAGTTGCCCCCAGCCAGCACTGTGAGAAAGTGGTAAAGTCAGATGCATTACTTACAGCATCTTGGAGCTCCCATCAGCACTGTGAGAAGGTGGTAAAGTCAGCTGCATTACTTACAGCACCTGGGAGCTCTCAGCCAGTGCTGTCAGAAGGTGGTACAGTCAGCTGCATTACTTACAGCACCTGGGTGCTCCCAGCCAGCACTGTGAAAAGGTGGTACAGTCAGCCACATCACTTACCGCACCTGAGAGTTCCCAGCCAGCACTGTGAGAAGGTGGTAAAGTCACCTGCATTACATACAGCACCTGGGAGCTCTCATCAGCACTGTCAGAAGGTGGTAAAGTCGGCTGAATTGCTTACAGCACCTGGGAGCTCCTGGCCAGCACTGTGAGAAGGTGGTAAAGTCAGCTGCATTACTTACAGCACCTGAGAGCTCCCAACCAGCACTGTGAGAAGGTGGTACAGTCAGCTGCATTGCTTACAGCATCTGGGAGCTCCCACTCAGTACTGTGAGAAGGTGGTACAGTCAGCTGCATCACATACAACACCTGGTGGCTCCCAACCAGTACTGTGAGCCAGAGATGAACATATAGCATTAGCCAAGCCACACATATGTGCTGGTGTCTTCTGCATTGATGAGGGTGACTAGCTAGGAAAGGCATATCAGCTGCCAGGGAAAGGTTTGGCCTAATAAGTAAAACCTGAAGCCGTATGCATGACAGTCCATTGGTGCTGAAACTCTCAATCCCTCACCTGGATAACCTTCCCACAACTGGGTGAAGTGTGATACTAAGTTCCAAGCAGCTTAGATGGTAGTTAATGGATCCGTGGGGTGACTGGATGGACATGAGGTTAATTTAAGTCCAGAAAAAAAAAGGATACAAAAATGTTTTTATTTTCTGATGGATATTTTAAATCTTATAAAGCTATGCTTGCATTTTCTAAGAGGAAAGTAACTCCTTATCAACACTTCAAATCACAAAATAGGGCATCATTTTAGTGTAAAAGTTACATTTCTTTTAAGTGGGCTTTGGCACAGGCCTTTGCCACACCCCACTACTTCTGCTACTTCTTAATAAGCTACCTCCAGGGTCACCTAAGCAGGCATATCTAACAGTTGGAACGTCCATAGAGGTTCCACACTAAAACAATACAGGCTGTAAGTAATATGTCCTATGCAGACCGCCTCAAGCCCCTATCCCTGTATTCTGTCTCCTACAGGCTTTTGAGGGGAGCTCTATGCCTGGCATAAAGGGCATTGTCAGTCCCTACTCTGATGGACCTCCTACATATCCACAAAACAAATAGTACCAGAATTACCCATTCTAAAGACTTAAAACTTGTCTGTGATATAAATAGGACCTGCTGGTGAGATAGGTCATATGTATCCCAGAGACTACCCCATCTATGGAACAAGCTCCCCATCCATGTGAAGCAGAGTTCCTCCCTAATCCAATTCAAGTAGAACTTGGACAATTGGATGGGAAACCAGAAATTCATCCCTGGTTTGGCACCTATGTCTCTAATGGACACAAGTAACCTGTAAATGGTTCATCTCTCAGGCCCATGCTTACACTTATCAAGGGTATCAGAACTTGTCAGAGATTTGAGATGCATGGCTAGGCTTAGAAAGGACCTTGTGGTCGTTAGCCTAGTAAACACCTATGAACCTCTAACTGCACTTAAGAAAGTAGTGCTGTTCTTGACCTCTTTGTTAGTTTCAAGCTTCTGTAGAGAAGTTTATGACCTTCCTTTTTTTAATAACACAATATACAGCATGTTTTTTTCTGTTTCATTTCACACACTGCATGTAACAGGACAGGGAAGATTGCAATTATATTCAAACCAGTAGTACAACCAAACTGGAAAAGCAGTGTGAAAAATTAGTAAACATAAGTAAAATACATTGTCTACCTTGTACTATAAGACATGAAAACAACTGAGAATAGTCATTATAGGATGGGCTTATACACATATAAATTCATGCACACAAATTCATTCCAGCGTTTATGTACTGCATAAGCTCTCTTAGCTTCTAAAAGTGCATCTCATGTCACAACAGTATAACATTTTCAGCCTTCACATGGAAGAACAGAGCTGCATGTTGCATTCAAAAAAGTAAAAATATAAAAAAAATAAGGTATTGTATAAGAAGAAAAACTTCCTAATTATTAATATATACAGCTACTTTATAAAACCATTTACATTAAAAAACTCATCGAGCCATGCTGCCCATATGGCCGTACTGAATGCTTGGAGTTTGACTTTCATGTAAATTCACAATAGTCTCAGTTCATGAAGCTTGAGACTCATAGGTATATCGCCAGATTTTTCCACAATTAAAGAAATGCACTAAAAACAATTTGATCATCTTCAGCAACAAAAATGCCCACTTTACAATTTGAATGATATGCCCAGTGTAGCAGCAAATGTCTATAATTCATGTTTCAATTTAAGCCAGAACAGTGGCACAGCAGTTACTACAAATGTAAATGTCCATAATTAATGATTCAATTTAAGCCAAAAAAGTGGCACATCAGTTAGCATGGCTGTAAATATCTTAATGTATGTTTTGATTTAAGCCAGAACAGTAACACAGCAGTTAGCAGGGTCACCTCAAAGCACTGGGTTCTTGGCTAGGAAGTTTCTGTGTGGACTCTGCATATCGTCTTTGTGTTGTGTGGGTTTTCACTGGCTGTTATAGTTTCCCCTCATGTCCCAAAGACATGCCAGAAGTGAAATGGTGATCCCATCAGCTGTCTGTAGTGGTCACGCCATGTGTGTATATATGTTTTCTACAGCAGTCTGCCACTCTATCCACAATTTGGTTCTGTGGATCAAATAGATAATCAGAAACTGAATACATACAAACTTACTGCATTTTTCTAATTGTTTCAGAGTTATGACAGATATGACTCATTAAAATAATGAAATGTACAAGGTTCTCTTCCAGTACTATCTTTAAGTTTTGTTTGAAATGTCAGATGCTCATTATTTAAAAAAAAAAAAGAATTATGACAATTAGCTGAGCACAACACAAGATAATCTGAACAAGGAAGAGAAAAAGAGTAAGAGGAATACTATTTTTAATTCATTTGTGAAAGAAAAGAGACTGTTAAGCAATAATTTATTATTATTTATTTGTTTATTTATTTATTTATTTACCAGAATAGTCCGATTGGGCAGAGCCCCTTTTCAGTGGAGGCACTGGGAGAAATGCTCTATATGAATTTACATGAAACAATAAACAAGATTTAAAAATACAATTTTCAAACAGTTGTACAGCATAAAATAAGCAGACAATTCAATAATGTATATACGAGCAACATACATTAAGCAGAAATTTAACAATAGCAAAATAAGTACACCTTACATAATGGATTGAGATAGATTATAGATCATAAGCAGGATAATATAAGTTGGACCATGGATATAAATACCAAAGGAGATAATGAAGTAATGAGAGAGAAAGCATAGAATATCAGCTGGGGTTAAAACAAAGGCTAGAGGAGTTAAGGAATTAAGTAAGAAGAAATAGTATTTAGGCAGGGTGGAGAAAGACCAACATCAATTATCTGTAAGATGCATTTTTATGAGTTTTTAAAGGATTTTGTGCGCAGAGTCTACTCTTATAGGGAATGGAATGTCATTCCACATTTTTGAGACATAACATGAGAAAGGAGTGTCTCCTGCTGAGTTTGTTGATTTGGTCACACTTAAGTTTTTTATCACTTGAACATAAAAGTTCTGTTTTGAATATACTTAATAAGAATATTGGTCAAGCTTGGACATTTTTCAGGGTTGTGGATAACAGTATATGTCGTACTCAGTTGAGAGTAAGACAAGCAGTGAGGGAGTTCTAACTGCAGGAGGTTTTTAGGGCCAAGCAGGGATGTGGCTTGTATGGTAGGTTCACTGTGAATTTTTCTGTTTTGTTATAGCACTGTTCTATCGAGCTCAGTTGAGTGGCTTGTAGAGTGATAATTATGGAGGCCCCATACAGAAGGGTTGGAAGTAGGTATGCTGTGGCTATACATACTTTTGCTTCTTTAGTTACAAATGGGTTAATTCTGTAGAGGTGACCAAGTTTTGTTTTTTTTTGTTTTGTTTGTTGACTGTTTCTTTTATATGGAGATCAAATTTCATATTTTTCATCAATTAGTACTCCTAACAGCTTGAACTGTGAAACAGTTTAAATTGTGTTGTTACTGAAAGACATTATAGTGAAGCTGGGTTTGTTCTCTTGGAATGTTTTCGGAGTAATGAGGCGAAAGTTTTTTTTTTTTTGTGGGTGGGGGGGTTCAATAGAAGTTGGGAGTTACAGAGCCAAGCCTCTGGGAGGAGAGATTCCTGTGTTAATTGCTATAATTGTTCAATGATTTTAGCTGAACAGATGAGTGCTGAATCATCGGCATCCTGCACAACAGAGCCATTTTGATTGATTTATGTAGGTCATTAATGATAATACATGAAACATGACAGGGATGGACTGTCTAGTCCAAGGGAGAAGAGTCTTTTAAGAAGTTTGGGATAGGACCCCAGCTGTGGACAGGTCAAGAAATACTGTATTGCTAATAACTAGTTTGTTGGCATTATTGTGCAGGTTAATTTGAGTACAGAGATTGAGGAGTGCAGCGTGTTGGCACTGCGGTGTGTGTGGAAGCTGTGCTGGGTAGGAGACAGTAGAGTATTTTCAAGTATAGATTTTAGTAGTTGATGTGAATGGTGAGAAGTACAGAGAAGGGAAAAATGTTAGTGCATGCATTTCATGTCTAAAATGCTTTCATAGCAGAAAGAAATCTCAAGTGTCCTTCAGTAGGTTTGTTTGTTTGCTTCTTGTCTAATATTAAGTGCTGCCAGGGTTAGAAAACTATAACATTTGTTCTAAGTAGAAAGTTCTGTCATGGAATTCGGAACTTTTGCCTAATATGGAATGTTATTAATATGAAGTCAGGAGATCCTATTTACCAAAATGAATGCTGTAGTGTTCATTTCTAATTGGTCAGTGCCAGTGCTATACTCGTTGCAATAATATTGCTTTTAATGAAACAAAATATAAAGAATGATGATTTCTGTAGTTCAAAGAGACACAAGCTTTATTTCCTAGTCTCCCATGTATGTGTCTTTCTGTACAATAAAGCAGATTGTAAATCTCTTTTGAACTGTCTCATGTGAAAGTCAATTGGTTCCTTAACAGTTTGATGCTGTGTTATTGTGTTTTTTGTCAGGTACCTTTCTGGTGTAACAATACGTAATTTTAAATATCAGCAGAGTCTAAAGTCTCTACAGATAAGTTTTACTAAAACTTTCAGTAGTTTTAATTGGATGTAAGTGGATAAATTGTATGAATCAAGGAAACTGGATCCCTGTATGATCACTTATACTAATATGTCTGAGGTATAATTGTGTGCTAGTGGGATTTTAATCAATATATACAAAGACAAAGTATCCTTGTCACATTGACTGTTTCTCTGGTAGAAGGACTGAACATCCTTCTCAGGAGTGGGAGTGGGTTCTGATAAAAAATATAAAGAAAAGGGAGGAGTGAGAGCAGGTTCTAATAAAAAAATGTAAAGAAAAGGGCTCAGAGGACTCCTTCATTGAGCATGTGAGTGACTCTAATTATAAACGCATATCTATCCCTTTGGTATGAGTGTGTTTTTATAATGGGTGCCAGTACAAGTGGTTTATAAGAGACAAAGTATGGGATTCCAAGCAGTTATATGTTTACTAATTATGGAAGAGACAGCTGTGGTTATTTGGCAAAATGGTCTGAAGTCACGAGAAATGATAGCACTTTACAGTTTCCATAAAAAAGATTATTTTGATAAGTTTTAGAAAATTTAAGAAATAAACCAAAACAAAAAGATGATAGGTACCAGTCTCTTATTGTTCAGCTTGTAATGATTAGGATGAATAATATAAAAATAAGGAAAATTAATCTGTAGTTAGAAGCTTAAAATGTAACTCAGCTAGGTTAAAGTCACAGCTGCAGGCAGCTAATAGTATAGTTAAGACTTTACAAACAAGTGCAGAAGAAAAGTCCCATTCCTAAGGTATGTATTATTTAAGACAGTTAGAGAAATTATTACTAATGCAGCCAGAATCATCTGACGATGACTGGCCTCCATTACCTTCTCCACCCCCTCCACCTTATACACCACCCATGCCTCAAGAAGGTGACAGTTGTCCCACTCCAAGAGGGCAGGTGGAGGTAAGCTTAGTAGAAACAACTACCTCTTCCCCAGATACAGCCCTAGTAACTTCCAGCACTTCCAGTCTCCTCTCTGAGCTGGGTTATAATACTAGATTTTGTCAGTCTGTGATTCTTTCAGATCAAATATTAATGTGTATAAATAATAAAGGGAAACAATTGTATCACAAACATAAATAAGGGTCAAAATTAAAAAGGCTTCCTAACAAAAGTCAGCCAGCAAAAACTAGCACTTTGGGAAAAATTATGCACATTATTACTCAGTTCCCAATTATTACTGATGTGGAGAAATATCAGCGGGCATCCCCTGCAAATCAACATGCAGAGGAAGAGACAGGTTCTGACTCTTCTACTGATTCTGACATACCCTCCACAGGGATACACCCCTTGCAAGAAGTACCAAACCCCGTGGCAGCTAGAAATAGCGAGGATGAACCTACTATAAGAGTGGTACAGCCATGGAGTGCAGTGGAATTTCAAACTACTGTAGATTTCCTACCTCTGATTCAACACATTCAGCAAAGTATGCAAAAATATTAGGAGATGTACAACCGCAAAACCCTATCATCGAAGACCTGAGAGCAGTACTAAAGGTCAGCACACCTCCAAATATTTTTAGGAAAATATGGATAAAATCTAGCCTAGGTCATAATATTACAAAACATAGTCATGATGGATTTTTAGCTTCTAGAAATAACATTTTAAAAGCCATTTCCGCAGCATACTCCCCTGCCACTAACTGGGCAAGAATAAAAGCTATTGTACAAGAGAGTGAATTTATTAATGCGTATCTGCAACTCATGTTAGATGCATTTGAAAGATGGGGCAGCCATCGGGTTGTCAACAGCTTTTGCAGAGGGCTTGTTATCACCAATACAAGAACGGATTAAAAAGGTTTGTTTAAACTGGCCAAGCTTAGTCATACATGAAGTTTGCCAAAGTTCTCCTGAGTCTACCAAAATATTTCTAAGTTTTGCAAAGGTTTTGTGTGCTATGAACATTTCTCATGGTTACTGACCTTATTTCCAAGGATTCCTGATATTGCAGGAATTCTGACCTTTGTTGTAAAGCATTTATCTGTTTGGTTTGGGGGTTTAACTCTCATTACATCCGAGTGATGCCTCCAGGTGTATCTGCAGTTAACTCCTACCAATGCCTCTAGGCATCAAATATATCTTGTTCATATTTACTTCAATAATTCCAAAACCATGCTATGTACAAGGTTTTAAAATATTTAATCTTAAAGCTTACGCAGTGGCAAACTCAACTGCATTAATATATGACCTCTGTCTAGTGCAGGTAAATAGATATTAACTGTTGTTTTTATGATATTAATTTATATAAATATAATTTTCACATTTTTCTAAATATCTCAACAACCAAGTAACACATACACAACTCCTTAGCTTTATATGAAAGTGCTCAGCTAGATGAATAAAATGCTGCTGACAGTAAGTGTGTAACTTGAGTGGTTGCTGAAATATTGTAAGTTCTTTGCAAAGTATTACAAATGTAATAGTTACTGTGCTTACTGTGACCTATAAAATTTGCAAATTTAAAAATAGTTTGTGCTGAACAGTTTGCCATTTATACTTTTCATAACCCCTATGGTTCCAGAGATATGAACATTTGTGTGAAATGTGAGGACATAATTTGATTCTGTCAGCAGGCTTAGACTCCACCCATTGGAAGTTACTGTGCAAACTTATTGAGCTCCATTGGAGTGAATGAGTTAAAGTCTTTTATCCTGCTGGTATAAAAGCCTTGCATTTTTGAATTGTGCAAATGCGGTTCCCCATGTTTGCATAGAAGCAAACCCGTCTCCAGCTTAAAATCCTCTATAGGAAACACTCTCCATATTCTCCCACTCTTCACAGCTGTTCAATGAGCTGCCAGTTTGTGCAGAGGGTGGTACCACTGCAGGTCCCCTAATAGTATACTACTAAACACTCTCACTTTAATCCTTAAGTGACTGTCCCCTACTCCTTACCATCTAGAAATTGTTTTTCCTTGCCTTACATAGTATAGGCTAGACTCAGACCTGCTGAGTCTAGACTGTTTGGTATCACTGTGCTCTTAAACCAGCCATCTTACATTAAGAGGGCCTTCCTGCACCATTGTGGCAGAAGTGTGTAGCTCAGCACCCATCCAAATTGGGGATTGCTGAAGAAATGCTCAGTTTAGAGCTTTCCCCTTGGTAGTTGTGTTAAAAATAAGAAGTTATGTACTCACCATAACGTTCCATCTGAGTAGGTGGCTTCATTTGTCTGCAACCTTTGGGTCTTGGATCCGATATCGGATCCGAGCCGGCAACTTGTTTCATAGCTAATGGATCCGAGCTCCTAGCTCCTCCCCTCACCCATAATCCCCTGCCAACCCTCCATGACCTCAGATCAAGTTTGCCCCTCTATATGCACCCAAAAGGGTATTCCAACTCACATAGATCCACTGAAGGCCAGGGGGAAGGAGGGGGGGATGGTTGCAGACAAATGAAGCCACCTACTCAGATGGAACGTTATGGTGAGTACATAACTTCTTAATCTGAAGTAGGGACTTCATTTGTTAGCAACCTGTGGGACAGAGTCCCCAGCTACCTGAATCTTGGGTGGCCATCATGGAAGGATATTGCGGAGCACCGCAGAGCCAAAGGATGCTCTCCCTCTAGAAATCACGTCCAGTTTGTAGTGGTTCATAAAGGTATGAGATGAGGCCCAAGTAGCTGCCAAACAAATATCATCCAATGGTACTCTAGATTTGAAGGCCGCAGAAGTAGAGATGGAACGAGTGGAATGTGCGCAAACTCCTTCAGGTGTGGGTCTCCCAGAAGCTTAGTATGCTAACAGGATACATTGGGAAATCCAGCGTGACAGGGAGATTTTTGATACTGCTTTCCCCAAATTAAATTTGGGAAAGGAAATGAACAGCTGGTCGGATTGCCTGTGACCAGCTGTTCTATGAGTATAAAAACTCAGCTGCCTATGAACATCTAATGAATGCAGCTTGTACTCTCCTTTATTCTGATATTTAGGAAAGAAGACCGGTAGATTTATGGATTGATTTATATTGGTTTCTGATGCTATTTTGGGAAGGAAGGAGGGACTGGTCCTGAGGTACACTCTGTCCGGATGAAAGATCAAGTAAGGAGGTTTTACAGAAAGAGCTCGAAGCTCCAAAACTCTTTTCGCTGAAGTAATGGCTACAAGGAATGCTGTTTTCCAGGACAAGTATTTGAGATCCACTGAAGCAGCAGGTTCAAATGGTGGAGCAGTCAGGGCTTGAAGAACTAGTGAAAGATCCCAAGGGGGTATGGCTTCTTTTATAGGGGGTCTAAGCAAAAAGGTGCCCTTGAGAAAGGTTTTACACAATTTGGCTGACATCAAGGGCCCTGTGTCATGTCCCACATGGTAATGGGAGATGGCAGCCAATTGCACTTTGACAGTTGAGCAACTAGCACCTTCAAGTTTGGTTAGGAAGTCTAATATGGATGGAAGAGGAGCCGTAAAGGGATCTAGATTATGATGCTCCGCCCAGACGGAGAAACGTTTCCATTTACTGTGGTACACTTTCCTGGTGGAAGGTTTATGCACTGCCACGAGGATGGCTTTGACTGGTGAAGAGATACCGGGAGTCCTAACTAGGAGTGGAACTGGAGCAACCAAGCCGTCAGCTTCAGATTGTCCAAATTTGGGGTCAGTAAGCCCGACGAATGGGAGATTAGATCCGGACTGGGATCCAGAATCCAAGGGGGATTCACTAGGTGAGACCACAGGTAAGGGAACCAAATTTGCCGAGGCCAGAATGGGGCAATGAGGATCATCCTGATCCCCAACCGCGAGGCTTTCTGTAAGAGCTGCAGCATCAGGGGTAGAGGAGGATAGGCATAAAGTAGACCGGGTGGCCAAGCATGCACCAGAGCGTCTCTTGGGGTTTCCCCTGGAGGGGGAATCAGAGCAAAGTAATTGCCGCATTTGGTGTTTGAGGGAGAGGCAAAAAGATTGCAGCAGGGTTGCCTCCATATTGTGAATATCTGCTTTGCTACTAGTGGGTTGAGAGACCACTCATAAGGGGTAAGAAGGGTGTGGCTGAGTTTGTCCGCTAGGATGTTGGCCCGCCCCAGAATGTGCGTTGCAATCAGAAAGCGGTTGGTGGAAATCGCCCATTCCCACATTCTCATGGCTTCGCGGCATAGAGGGTAAGACCTGGTTCCTCTCTGTTTGTTGATGTACCAGACAACTGACATGTTGTCCGACTGAATTGCAATCGTTCCTACGGGGAGGAGATTCTGAAGTGCTTGCAACGCGTACAGCACCGCTCTCATCTCCAGAACGTTGATATGCAGGGAGGTCTCTGTATCGTTCCACGTGCCTAGGACAGTCCGGTCTGAATAATGCCCCCCCCACCCGAGGCGGGAGGCATCCATGGTCACCGTGGTGAGAGGGGGAGAGGTGCAGAAGGGTCGGCCCATATGGAGATCCGGAGCATGGAGCCACCATAATAGAGCCCTCCTGCAAGCCTTGCTGATAGCGATGGGGTGATGGAGAGGAAAAGACAGAAAGGACCATTGAACTAGAAGGGTCCACTGCAGTATCCACATGTTCAGACGGGCGCATGGAAGGAGCGTTATTGTTGCCGCCATGGAGCCCAGTGCCCTCAGGACCAATTCCACCGGTGGAGTTTCTGACTGGAGGATGGCCCGCACATGAAGTTGCAAAATCCGTAGTCGTTCCAATGTCAGGAAGGCTCGTAGATCTCTGGTGTCTATTCTGGCTCCTATGAATTCTATGACTTGTGTCAGGGCCAGAAAGGATTTGTCGGCATTGATGGTGATGCCTAACTGGGGGGCTAGGCGGAGAAAGAAATCTCTGGCTGAGCAATGTAGATGCCTTGTTGCGGCGGTCAGGAGCCAGTCGTCCAGGTACGGAAAGACCTGTATTCCCTGGAGTCTCAGGTGGGCCGCAATCACTGCTAATACCTTGGTGAACACCCTGGGGGCTGTGGTGAGGCCAAAGGGAAGGACCCTGAACTGGTAGTGACTGTCTCCCAGCCGGAAGCGGAGGAACCTCTTGGATCATCTGTCCATTAGAATGTGGTAGTACGCATCCTTGAGGTCTATAGAGCACATCCAATCGTTCTCCCTTAGAAGGGGAAGAATAGATTGAAGAGTGACCATTCGGAATTTTTCCTTGGTTACCGGCAGGTTCAAATGGGACAGGTCTAGAATCGGTCTCAAGTCCCCCGTCTTTTTTGGCACCAAAAAGAACCTGGAGTAGAACCCTAATCCGAGCTGATTTTGGGGGACGGGCTGAATGGCTCTTTTTCTTAGCAGCTGCTGAATCTCTGCGGCTGCAGCCTCACTCTGATTGGGTGGTACATCGGGGAGGTTCTTGAATTTGGGGACATGAAGTAATGGGATTTTGTATCCCCTGGATATAATTCAAAGCACCCAGCGGTCTGTCATGATGGACTCCCATGCCGCTAGGTGCTCCGAGAAGCGCCTCCCCCGACTGCCTCCAGAGTGGAGCAGTCGGGCAACCCTTCAGGGCTGCTGTGTGGACCAGTCAGAGAAAGGTTCTCTGGACCCAAAGTTCCTCGGAGCTCCTCTGCCCCTGGGGCGGCGTCCTCCCTGTCCTCCTCAGCCACGGAAGGACTGGTTGTCTGGAGCGGGTTGGGAATGTTGCGATTTCCAGAACCACATCTTCTTCTGACCCTTTTGGTTCTTCAAAAAGGACCACTGGGGAGCAGAGAAGCGGACTCCAATGGCAGACAATGTCTTCCCGTCCTTCTCACTCTGGACAAGTGTCTCGCGAACCGTTTTGCCAAACAGGGCAGAACCATCGAAAGGGGAGTTCGCAAAGGACGCTTTAAAGGGCTCTGCAAAGTCACAATGATGGAGCCAGGCCTGACGTCTCATGACTAGGGCTGCTCCGCTAGCTCTAGCAGCTCTCTCAGTGGCATGGGACAATAGCAGCATAGAGGTATTTGAAATAGATCTCAGAGTGGCCATTCGGGTGGAGTACAATTGTTTGTCCTCCGCCGACATGGACTCAGGGGGGGAGGCAGCATATTCTTTGATAAGATCCCGCTGTATCCTGATGACATGTGCCATATAGTTCAGAGACCTTACCAAAAAGGTCGCTAAACTAAAAACTCGCTTCCCTAAGCGGTCCATCGAGCGGGACTCCTTGCTCGGTGGATGGACTGAGGGGCTCTCCTGAGCTAGTTCCCTCTTTATGGCTGCCACCGTCAACATGGCATCTATGGGGGGACCCTTGCTCCAATGTGACCGGTCTGTGGGGGGGCTTAGTATCCTGTCCGGATGTTTGGGGATTGGCTCCACGGTGTCTGGGTCCTTCCACACCCTGATGGTAATAAGGTCAACCAAGGGGTCGGCCGGAGGGGACACCCAAGAGGTAGATGGGCCTGCTTCGAATGCCTCCAGAAACACGGACTATTCGGAGGAAGCCTTGGGGGCAGACCACCCATCTCTGATCCTCAGCATCTCCATGATGTCTCTAAAGGTGACATCCTCAGGGGGTGATCTTGGGGAGCCTTCCCCTTCATCCATGTCCGTGTCCTCAGTCAAGGACTCAGGGGAGTCCACGTGCCTCCTCTTGCACTTGTGCTTGCGAGGCACTTCCTCGGGGGGGCTGTCCGAGGAGGTCTCGCCAGCAACAACCTGTTCCAATGGAACAACCTGGGACATTGAAGCAGGCTGTCCCTGAGGCCGGGTGATGGAAGCCTGGCCCAGCAGAGAGGGAGTGCAGGGTGGAGCCGAGACAAGGGCTGGGGGTCCGGATGCTCTCGACAGAGCCCTCTCCACTACATCGAAGGCCGAGGGGGAACCACTCTCCCTGGGCTCTGAGAGCCGGCTCCCACTCGGATCCGATGAAGGGATCGGAGCCGGTGCCGAGACCATCGGATCCGAAGGACCAGTGCGCTCTGACCTGGATGGTGCCGAAGGCACACTGAATCCCTCGGATCTGAAGCTCGTGCCACGGCTCCGAGAGGTCGGATCTGACAGAATCGAGGGCAGGGTCGGATCCGAAGTAACAAGTACTGTCGGCGCTGACCCACCCCCAGCTCCGACGCTGCTCGGCTCCGAACGCTCCGAACCCGGGTAGCGGGTCGGAGAAGGAGCAATTGGAGCAATAAAGGGTGTCGAGCCCCCCCCCCGGAGGGGGGGAGGCAAGAGCACTCCCATCTGCAGCTGGGCCTGGATGAATCTTCGCATCATCCGGTCCAAGTCTGCATCTGACATGCTGAAGGTTGATCTCTACGAGGCCACCGAGGCAGGCCTGGAATGCCGCCTCGATGACCCCAATGGAGACCTAGAAGCAGTGGAGGGAGAAGCCCACTTAGCTGGCGGGGCCGAAGCGGAGGCCTCGGCCCGCCGTTTGTGGTGCTTATCCCTCTGTTTCTCCCTCCTAGCCTCCCTGTCCTCCGGTGCTTTAGCGGGAGTTTGAGTCCTGGCTGGAGGAAGGGGGGCAGGAGTGGCAATGACCACAGCCTGTGGTAGTGCCACGGGAGCAGCGGAGGCAGGAGCCGAGTCCAGGGGCAAAAGTCCCACCGGGACCAGCTTCGACCTCCGCTCTTTCAGTGCCCTGGGGTTGAACACTGCACAAATGGTACAGCCTAAGGTGAGGTGTTCAACCCCAAGGCACCGAACGCACCGAGTGTGGCCATCAGCCGGGGAGAGCTTATGGCCACACTCAGTACATTTAGAAAAAATGGCTTTTGGGGCCTCAGCCATACTTTGAAGAAAAAGGAGTGCTACACAAACACACAGGCCCCAAAAACAAAAACACACACACACACACACTCACTAACAACCAGTGAAGGGAGGGAAAATTATGTAAAAAAAATAAAAATTACAGGGAACCTGACTCTTACACACTTTTTTTAAATTTAACTGAGAGAAAAGTTGGTTCAAAAGACATTTAACTGACGATTTTGCTAGAGCTCAAAGGAATCCAGCCATCCACAAGCGCGGCAAACTAGATCTGAGGTCATGGAGGGTTGGCAGGGGATTATGGATGAGGGGAGGAGCTAGGAGCTCAGATCCATTAGCTATGAAACAAGCTGCCAGCTCAGATCCGATATCGGATCCAAGACCCACAGGTTGCTGACAAATGAAGTCCCTACTTCAGATCTGCTTTTACTTGCTAGTATATAAGCCTCGCATTTGCTCATTGCTGCACATTTTACAACAGGGTTTAGCAATACCCTTCACCAGAATGGACAAGGAGAAGGTCACAGTCCACTGCCTATCAGGTGCCGGGATCTGACCAATCATGTATGCACTCAAGTAACTCAGCAACAAGTACTGTTATGACTCTGTCATAGTCCACTCTGTCATACATCTCTTGACTATATGAAGAGAGACATGATAGAACTTTCTGATTATGTGTTCCAGGCAGGTATGTCCCTAGCCCTAAGCATTATCCTTCCCTCACCCAGGATGATACCACAATATAAACAAAAAATTATTGACTTCAACAATTGGCTTACCTTCTGGTGTCAGTCCAGGGGATCCAGTATTTGTCAGCCTGAAAGGATATGGTAGACAGACCTCGCTGTTTTGCTAAATATGGTCTGCACCTGTCCCCCCTAGGCCTTTGGATACTGGCAAAGGCCCTTGCTTCCCCTATAGTAACTTTATTAGGCAATGTCAAAACAACAAATTTTCCAGTGTAGCAAAATCTAATCGAGACAAACTCAGGGTCATGCTGTTTAATGCTTGGAGTTTAAACATGAAACTGCACTCCCCGGAAGCACTCCTCATGTTGGAGGATGCTGATGTCTGTGCAGTTACTGAGACATAGTTCAAGGCTGCTGAGAGCACCCCAGCCTTACAAGGCTACAACACCTTCCACACATTCAGACCTCAAAATGAGAGTGAAGGAACCAAAGATGCAGGTGTATCCATCTTCATTAAAACCAAATACACTTTGAGACTGGTCAAACAGCATGATTCTCTCAAAATACTCCACGTCCAATGGGGGTAGTACCATACCACATCATTGCTAGCTATATGAACCAGGATAAGCACACCACCTACTTGGACTTACTGGAATCCCTCACCATACAGCCCAACACCTAAGTCATGGGAAATTTCAACTATCCTTCCATAGACTGGGGGATATACCCAAGCAAACACACACTCACCCAGAAGTTCCTAGACTTTGTTAGCACAAATGCTCTGGAACAGATAGTCTGCACCCCCACTAGGGACTCTAATGTTCTGGACATAGTACTAAACAACATGGGGGGGGTCACCATACTTCCTCATGAGTGATACCCTACCTGGATAGGTAAGACCACAAATTAATCTCATTTGAAGTAACTACTGGAAATGACACCCTCACAGGAACAAAAGTTATAAAAAAAACTTTACCAAAGCTAACTACAGCCTACTAAGTGATGGTATAAAAAGCTTCATACCACCTGCAATCACAGACATCAATGATCACTATGCAGAAGTGTATGCAAATACCCTGTACAAACACTTAAACGACTGCATAAATTCTGCTGTACCTGACCAGATCAAAGCCAGGTCTTCCCATAAAAACAAGCCACCATGGTGGACTTCAAGTATAAACAGATTATATAAAAAAAGGAAGAAACTGTTGTCCAAAAGCAAGACAGATAGCACTCTGCAGAGGAAGAGTTCCCTCCTAAGCCTAAAGAAGAAAATCAGAAATCTTGTAAAGCCTTTTAAAGCAAATTGAGAATCTAAAATTGCATCCCTAGCCAAGGATAATCATAAGGTATTCTTTAATTATGTCTGAAGTCTAAAAGGGAATACTCAGCTATGTGGCAAACTGGTTGTAGATGGGATCACTCATACTACACCAGAAGATATCACCAACCTGCTAGCTAACAGATTCAGTGCAAAGTTCAACCCCCCCATACCCACCTACTATATCCCAAAGCATACCTGACACCATCCCTCTGACTAGTATCTCTAGAGAACAGGTCATCTCTGTGCTTGCCAAAGCCAAAAGCACGGCCTCAATGGTACCAGATAATATTCCAGGTTGTTTTCTAAACAATCTAAAACAAGACCTAGCAAACCCACAGGGCATTCTCTTTAATCATAGCTTGAGAACTGGCTATGTTCCTGCAGAATGGAGAACTGCAACAGTGATTCCTCTGCACAAAGGGGGGACCATAAACTGATCCTGAGAATTATAGGCCCATAAGTCTAACCAGCCTCATTTGCAAAGCCATGGAAAGAATTATCATAGACCTTATCAACAAGGATATAAGCAACCTACTAATGCTAAAACCAACCACGTTTGTCTTCGTTAAGGGTAGATTATGCTTATAAAACCTGGTAGACTTTTTTGAAAATGTCACCAAAGCCATGGATGAAGGTAAGACAGTGCACACAGCCTATCTCAACCTTGCCAAGGCTTTCAACAGAATCCCCTACTCTGGCATTGTTGAGAAACCCTCCCAGCTGGGGATTAACCCTTATGTTACTAGATGGGTAGCCAATTGACTCACCAACAGAACACACTCCGTCAAAATTGGTGACTCCACCTCTACCAGTAGACCCATCACCAGTGGAGTACCACAGGAGTCTGTGCTGACCCCTTACTGTTTGGTTTTTATTTCTCAGAAGTCCAGGCCAAAGTAGATGGTCTCTGACTCACCAAGTTCGCTGATGATTGCAAACTGGAAGCAATAATTGAATCCCCCAATGATGTCAACATATTACAAGAAGGGCTAACACAAATGAATGATTAGTGACAAGGCCATGGTCTAAAACTAAATGAAAAAAGTGCATTTCTATTCCCTTTGGCAAAACAGAATTCCATACAAATTACAATATTGACAGCACCCCCCCACCGAATTCCAACCCAGCACTGTGTTACTTGGGGGAACAGGTTGATAGCAATCTGAACATCAACCACCAATTTTCCACAGTGGTAAGGAAACCCTTCTACATAGCACACCTGATAAGCAAGGGCATAGCATCCAGGTCAAGGGATGTTATAACTCCACTTTACTCGACCCTCATCAGACCACTAATAGAGTATAATGAACCCTTTTGCATGTACTTCACCAGACACCTGCAGCAGCTGGAGAAACCTCAGAGGTTTCTCACTAAGTAAATACAGGGACTCCAAACCATGCTCTACATGGACAGGCTGAAGGCTAGATAGATAGATTAGTATTAGGCTAAGTGCCCTTGTGGTCCATTTTAAGCCTAGCCAATTACTCCAAGCAAGAATCAAACCCTGCACTTCATGCCTGTAAAGTAAACACCTTAACCATTATACCACATATAAAAACTCTGTCACTTTACTCTGTATTATATAGGCTGCTGAGAGGCGACTTGTACCTTGGCCTATAGGGCAATCTCCGACCCTGCCCTAATGAAAAAGCTGCACATCCACAAATCAAATGGCACAAGAGTCACTCACTCTAGGGATCTCAACCTAGCCTGTGACATTCACAGAACATACTGTAGAGACAGATATGTCTCCCAGAGACTGTCGCTTCTCTGGAATAGACTTCCTATTCAAGTAAAACAGAGCTGCTCACTGACCCTATTCAAACGCAACATAGATAACTGGATGGTAGACCACATATTTGTCCCTCATGGACAGGGGTAACCAGTGTTGATCACAGACCTGTTCTGTTTGTACATTTGTTCTGAGAACTACCCAAAAAGAACAAATGGGATTAACATGGCTAGGCTTGTAAAGGCTCTAAGGCCACTAGCCTAGTGACCTCCTATGAACCTGTGAATCTATGAACTTGTGAACCAGGCACAATATGTAGCAGATAATATACTTAGGGAAGACAAGGAACAAAAGAAAAAGTTAGTGGCTATTCAACTTCAATACTGACTTCCAAGGGCTTGGATGGAGAAGACATCATAGGAAAGAGGTAGAGTCCAATTCTTTCAGCAACCTTCAAGACAGTATCAGCAAAATTATTATCCCCCGATTCATCACAGGCACCACAGGTTGCACCCCGATTAAATACTTGTTTTAATTGAGGTCACACAAGGCACTGGCAAAATGAATTTCCTTTAGCTGGACAGAAAGGATCTTAACCAAACACACAAACACCACAACAACCTGATAGAAATCCTCCTGTATGGAACATTCCGGCAGCCACCAGTGTGGCAGCAAACTCACTAGGACAGCCATGAGCAGGATCTACAGTTATTTCCCTTGGTGGCAACTAATCCAGATGGTCCACATGTCACTGTTACAGTGCAAAATACAGCTGTCCAGTTTATTTTAGATGCAGGGACTACCAGTGATATGATTACTTCGGCAAACACTGTACACCTTCCACTTTCTAAATACATGATTCTGGTTGTGGGTGCGTCCAGAGTTCATATAGACTATTCAGAAACTTAACCTGTTCTTATTCATATTGATCCATTAAAAGATCATAATGCTTTTTTTTGTAGGAAATTCAGCCCCTTTAAATCTTTTAAATAGAGATTTACTATGTAAACTTAGATATACTGTTTATTGCACACCTGCTGGTGTATTTCTAAACATTCCTAATGAATCTTTAGGATTATATTCTAACACGATTTATTCAAATGAAGATGCCCATTCCCTTTTTGCTTTTGTAACAGGAGAGCAGAAAGTAGAAAATGCTGATATGGAGGAATTGAAGGTTATACTTCTGCTGCTCTGTGCTACAGTAACAATGAGGTGGGACTCATACAGGACACAGAGCTTGTCTGTATCACACTAACACCTTGTGAGCACCTGCCTAAGGTAGTTCAGTACCCTTTGTCGGTAGAAGTAGAAAAAGGAACTTAACCCATTATTTCTGCCTTGTAACAACAAGGTATCGTTGTCCCAATTCATAGTCCTTGTAATATTCCTGTTTTACCAGTTAAGAAACCAGGAAAAAGTACACATAGGTTTGTACAAGATTTATGTGCAGTGAATGCTGTAGTAGTACCAATAGTTGTTCCTCTCTCTGCAACAATACTGAGTTGTAGCCCTTCAGATGCCAACATATTTTCAATGATAGATATTTCATCTGCCTTCTTTTCTATCCCTATACATCCAGATAGTCAATACCTGTTTGCTTTTACTTATAAAGGTCAGCAATACACTTCAACTAGATTTCTGCAAGGGTATGTAGAATCTCCAGCTCTTTTCTCTATAGAAATAAAGAAATAATTAGATAAGATTAAATTTCCTTGTGGGTCTGCTTTTATGCAATATGTGAATGAGTTGTTCTTAGTTTCAAGAACTATACATGATTGTAAACAAGATACTTTTTTTCTTTTGACTAAGCAGAATAAGGATTTAAGGTGAAAAAAAACAAATTGCAGTTGTGGAAGGCGCAGGTTCAATACTTGGAACATCTTATTTCAGTGGGTGCTAGGCAGAGTCTGCCTTCACGAATTGTTGTGATCCAAACTGCACCATGCCCTACTACATTGAAACAATTATAAGCTTTTCTGGGTTTAACAGGTTACTGTTGACAGTTAATTTCTAACTATGCAGAATTGGTAAGATCTTTGTTAAAATTGTTAAAGAAAAATGTCCCTGAAGTTTACTTTGGCAAGACTATCATGAACAAGTTTTTGTATAATTAAAAGCATTTCTTTTAAATCCTCCTGCACTTGGTTACCAGATTACTCTAAGAGATTTTTTTCTGTTTTGTAGTGAAAGAGATAAAGTAGCATTAGAATTGGTAGCACACCAGCAAAATGATGAATTTAGGCCTGTTGCTTACTTCAGTAGAAATCTTTATCCTGTAACTAAAGTCCTCAATTGCTGCCTTAAGGGGGTGTCTGTGATGGCTCGCTTTGTAGATATGGCAGCTGTACTGACTCCTGGGAACAAGACTTTTGTGGCTGCTCCACATTCTACAAAAGCTCTGTTACTGAAAACTAAAATGCAATATCAATCTGCAGCACAATTGTCTAAATATGAATTGTCATTAACTAATTACTCTTCTTTACAGATTGTTCGATGCCCACCACTTAAACTTTTTTCTTTAATCCTTGCAGCAGTTGAAGGAGAACCCCATGATTGTGTAGTTGTTACTAACACTGTACTTTCTCATAGATTAGATTTGAAAGATGTTCCTTTGCAGAATCCAAATCTCATCCTTTTCGTAGACGGCTCCTGTGTTCGAAGAGATGATGACCTCATACCAGCCTTTTCTGTTTGCATGCAAGATAACAGTTTATTAATTGGACAATTAAATGGAAATGTATCTGCTCAAGTAACCAAATTAGTAGCTGTAAATGAAGCGTGTAAAATTGGCAAAGATCAGTCAGTAACCATTTATACAGATTCACGCTATGATTACAGTGTTGTGCATGGTTTTGGTACACTTTGGAAAGGAAGGGGTTATTTAACATCAGCAGGAACAGTCATTAAAAATGCTGATTTTGGTAATTAACAATTAGAAGCTGTATTATTATTAAGAGAGATAGCTGTAGTGATTTAGCACCCGGTTCCCCACATGCATGCGGTGCACTGCTGGAGAGAGGTGCCCCCTTCTGTCTGAGCTCCAACCCAGTGACGAGCAGGACTCCTCACCGACCTTGTGGCTGGCTATCCCTGGCCAACTGGTACTGTGGCATCTTTATGTTTAAGTGGAATTCTGACTTAGAGGCATTCACTCATAATCCCACAGACAGTAGCTTTGCACCATTGGCTTCTCAGCCTAGCACATACACCAAATGTCTTAACCTGTGGTTCCTCTTGTACTGAACAGAATTACTGTTGCAACAACACATCATCAGTAAGGTAAAACTAACCTGTTTCACAATGGTCAAACCCCAGCTCATGTTCCCTATTAGTGGGTAATCAATCTAACAGTTGGTGAATTCTACTTCACAATGATAGGAAGAGCTGACATTGAAGAATCAAAAAGTGACATCGCTATGAATGCTTGACTACCACAAGCCAGTTATCCCTGTGGAAACTTTTCTGGCACCCAAAATGCCAGGAGGGTCATGAGGCCCCACTTTTATGGTCTGTATTCATACTGAAAATCAAGATCATGTGAGCTTTTGCCCTTCTGCTCCACAGGAGGTTTCTGTCCTCCTTGAGCTCACCAAGGTCACCTTTATTTATTATTTATTTTATTTCCAGTTTGATTACCAGGGAAGTCCACTATGTCAAAGTGACCCATTTTCAGTGGAGGCCCGGGGATAAAAGCTCCAAGATACATAATACAGATTAGATACAAAAATACAAGGATGTCAGTCTTACATAATATGGAACAGTTACAAGTAAGTACCTTGAAAATATGCATAATCAGCAGAAAAGCATTGAGTATGGACTTATTGTTTATACATTTTCTTTAGTGTGCACACTCAGATATTAGGTGAGAAGATGTTTTATATACATACTTTTAAGTAAAATGAGAATACACTATACATGCACAATTTCAGAATAGAAATTAGTAATGGATAGCTATATACAACATTTACATTGTTGAATTATATGAAATAAGTAACTAATAGAGATGGGAGAGCTTAGAACATGCTCGTGGGAGCATAGCTGAAGAAGAGTTATTGAGGGCTTAGGAACCTGAGAGGGAAAACCCCCAGGGGAATGTACTTAAGAT
The DNA here is from genome assembly GCF_019279795.1 of Protopterus annectens. Taxonomy (NCBI): domain Eukaryota; kingdom Metazoa; phylum Chordata; order Ceratodontiformes; family Protopteridae; genus Protopterus; species Protopterus annectens. Next base: position 47,987,325 of record NC_056728.1, read on the forward strand.
GATTAGGATGGATGGTGGCAGTTGCATTTCCATTTTGTGGCCAGGTGCTTGGTAAGCTGAGTGCCTTATTCATTGACAGATGTACCACCCCAGTCAAACTCCCTACCTGACATTGTCCCCAAAGTGGGTCACGCCTGGACACCTGGGTGCTTGGAGCCATCCCTGGTGGGGCCCGCCCCTCCCACCTCACCAGATAAGTGAAAAATGATAAGAATCTGCACATCAATGTGATAGTTTTTTGTTACTAAGGGTAACACTTTTGCTGATATAGCAGCAAGGCAGACTGCATTGTCTTATCATGTTCAAGCTATATTTTTGCAGCAATTGAATGAAATAGCAACTTTTCTTTACATGAATGAATGTTTTTCATGATCAGACAGAAGACTCTGAGAGAAGGAAGTAGATAAGGGATGGCTGTTGTCACTCTCCACACCTTTTGTGACACCATCTGGACAGTCGACTTGCAGTCCCATGAAATTTTCTCAATCTGTCTCTTAAAACCTATCACTTGCATTTTAATTTGGGCAAAAATTAATATATAAAACAGATTTTCACTGATTAGTATAGACCTCATCTCTCAAACGTCGCTCAACATTTTGTAAATAGTTGTGTAATTTGTTTAGAGTGTAATGTGTCTAAATCAGTACTTGCGCCTGTTCAGTCAATAACAATGCCTTAGAAGACCTTTTTGTTCCCTTCTGTGGAACTTTATTATGCTTCCTCAGGTACAGAAATTTTGCTATGCATTGGTGATAATTGATATCTTTTCTTGAAGTGTAAATGCATATCCTTGTGTGAAGAGCCCAAATTTGGTGTTCCCTGTAGTATTCAGTTAGGTCAATGATCTCACTTTCATAGTAAATTAATAAAGTAGCTTTGTATAGCATTAAATGTTAAACAAAACTGTCCCTATAGACCACAGGCTTTTGGGTTAGTAGAGAGAGCTAATCAAACTATTAAGCTTAAATTAGATAAAGTATGTGATCTTAAGTGGCCAGAAGCATTTTCTTTAGTTGTATTTAGTATTAGAAGTGTAGTTAGTGCCCCTAGGAAATTATCTCATCATGAAAATTCTAATGGGCAGACCCATGAGAATGCCTGCCACCCCACTCCCTAAGAATTTAGAATTGCAAGATATTTGAGACCATGCTTTCCTATCGTAAATCCCTGTGTTCTCTTTTGCAGAAATACCATAGTATCATTCTGTATACCGTCCAATGACCCATAAAGCAGGATTACCATGACCTGCTTCCAGTGTACCATGTGTATGTTAAAATTGCATTCCTGAAGAAACTCCCTTAGTCACAGATGGAAAGTACCGTACTTGGGTTTGCTCACAATTGCTATTGTCATCCATTGTGAGGTACTCCCCACCTTCGATCCACGTGTTGCATGTCAAAAAGACCCCCCCTTGTGATGAGTATAAGCGAAACACCACTGACAACAGACCACATGAACCAACAGAACCCTTCACCAGCAGAACCAGACAACAAACTAGAGATTTCATTCCATCTGGAAGTGACAGCCCATGATCTTTTGCCATCCAAATCAAATCCAGAACTACTTGTGAACTGGTTGCCATCCAACCAGATTTCATGCCTGCTATTCAGATCACATCTGGAACTAAATGCAGGTAAGTTACCCTTGTTGCCTGACCAGCAAGGTAACCATCTTGGCTCTGCTACCCCATCCTGGCCTGATTCAACTTCCACTGATTCTTCTTCAAGTTCAACAACATTTTTTTGCTTCCAATTCTAACATCACTTATTCATCATGACTTTTGGATACTGACTTAGACATTGCTTTATCCAGACAACATTCCCTTTTGAAATCATCTCTAATAAAGGCCCCTGGTTGATGACTTTTTAGTGATTAATTTCATTTTCACAATGCCCCACCCCCCCCAGCATCTCTGTTAACAGATTCTTCCAAACTTTCTCCAGCCTCAACAAGTTTTCCTGGGGACCAATCATCATTATAATTACTGTGCTTTTCATCATCATCTTGTTTCATTTGCTTTTTGATACCTGGAACTATCCATAGGCATGTTTTCATTGCAAATAAGACTGTTATTTTTGACATAACTGTGTAAAGATTATGCATGTCAGGAACAGAAGGAAACACTATGTGAAAAATGTCTGATAGCAAGTGAAAAAGTGTCCATTCATCTGAAAACTTGTAGTCATTGTCCAGTCAAAAACAGGTATTATGGTTTTGGTAATGCTTTACAACGTCAGATGGGCGAATGTGAAGGGTGAGAAGTACAGAGAAGGGAAAAGCGTTAGGGCATGCATTTCATTTTTAATATGATTTCATAGTGGAATGAAATTTAAAGTGTCTTTTAGTATGTATCTGTTAGTTTACTTCCTGTCTAATACTTGCCAGTTCTGCCAGGGTTAGAAAAGTGTAAAATTTGTTCTGAGTAGAAAGTTCTGTCATGGAATTTGGAACTTGTGCCTAATATGGAATGTTATTAACATGACGTCAGGAGATCTTAGTTAGGAAAATTAATGCTGTAGTGCTCATTTCTAATTGTTCAGTGGCAGTTTTATACTTGTTACAGTAATGTTGCTTTTTATGAAAAAATGTTTAAAGAATTATGATTTCCGTAGTTCGAAGAGACAGGATCTTGATTTTCTAGTCTCTTTCTGTACAATAAAGGAAATTGTTATTCACTGCTGAACTGTCTTGCATGAAAGTTATTTGGTACCTTAATATTGGTGATGGATGCATTTTTCTAGAATTTTGCCTAGGGGAGGTGAGGATAGCAATGGGCTGATAGTGAAGTTTATGTTGTGACCACATTTGTGAAGTGGCAAAATGTAGGATTTCTTCCACAGTGGAGGAACATACTCCCAGGCTGAGAATAAAATGGGTCCAGTGGGATCAGTGCTCTACCCCGGTTAGCAAATTCAAAATAAAAAATAAAAATAAAACATAGCTCACTTTGAAGGAGCAGATGATTAGAATGCTTACTGGTAGGCTATTGTTTCTTCTGCTAGTTTAATATATTCAGGAGGACGGTTATCTGGGGTGAGAGTGATAGGTTTGAGTTTCAGCAGAATTTTTTTGATGAAGGATTGTTGTGCAGCTTTGAGAGATACTGTATTTGGTTGCTGAGTCTTGTATAGGCAGAGGGGTAGTTGTGTCTTTTAAGAATGAGACAGCTATTTGTATGAAGAAAGTGTGGAAATGGCTAGATAATACTTTCTGTGAAATTGGTTGTTCTGGAGTTGGTCAGGTCGTACATCCAGGGAGGGGATGACTTTGTTTTGTGATGACCAGAACATTTTTGGGTTAGTATGATTTGTATTTTGTTGCTATTGTAGTAAGATCTGTCTTATTTTTGGCCTGATTTCTAAGCTGTTTGAAAATCTGGAGATTGGATTTGTTTTTGTTTTGTTTCCAGTGACTCCAGGCTTTGTATCTATTTCCCATTAGTAGCTTTGTTTGTTTTGTTGACTAGGGAGCTGGACTGAATTTAACTCTTTTATTATCGGGGTATGGTTGTTGAGTATATCCAGGAAAGTGCTATTGAAGAAGGCTACAGGGTCATCTAGCGGAAGTTGTTTTAATAATTTCCAATTGGTTGATTTTAAGGTACTGGTAAAGATAACTTTATTAAAGTTAGTTGTGTTATGAGAATGATTGATTAATGACTTTACGTGCAAATGAACTAAGACTAGGAAACAGAACTGAAAAATGCATGACTAAAATTTGTAACCCTTGTATGCAACATTCATAAATGTCAGTACAAATCTGTGACTCTTAAAGAAAGCAGCAAAACTCAAAATTAATTCTGGTATTAAAAAAGCGTATTTGCAATTGGCAAAGACAACCTTCCGCACCTCACCCCTCTAACCTAGGAAGCTGCACTTCTCCTCTCCCACCTCTGTAACTTATGTAAATTAACTCAGAGGTTGCTGTTCCACAGAGTAAGCAAAATTCTCTGAGATACTGCAACTTCAGAATTAGTATGTATGAATAAAAGTCACACTTTTATGTTCACCCCTGTGAATGTCGAACACAGGTGTTGCAAACTTTACCTTACTCCCTTTAAAAAAATGGTGGGTCCCCCCTTGTTACAAGTTAAAAATGAAAGAAAACAAAAGAAAATAAGTTCTTTATTTACTTCCACAATGATGTAAATCCCCTTTTCATGTTTGTAACAGTTGGATATCTGTTAGGAGACTCAAAAAAAAGTGTATGTGTCCAGCCATTTTCCCCTCAGGTGATCATGGACCAGCCATGGACTGTAGTGCTTTTCTTCCTGAGCCTCCACTGAAAAGGGGTTTCATGCTCAGTGGGACCTTCCCATTACAACAAATGCAATAAATAAATAAATTGCACCAATTGTTAACTGCCAGACATAAGCAGTTAAGATCAAAGTCTAAATATTTAGTTTGTGGGGGAATGCTGTTTGTGTAATATGACTTTGTACTTGGGTGGGAAGTTTTTTTCTTTGCCAACTCATGTCTCATGCACAACTGTAGAGTTAATATATATAAGTTCAAAGGTGTTAGGGGTGCAGTGGGGACTTACTCTCCATAAAAAAAAAAAAAAAACAATTGTTTGGATGTGTTCTGGGAAAAATGTTTTTGATCACTTGCAGTTAAGCTAATTTTAATGCATCATTCATTAAGCTACCGTAATTAAAGGACTACTAACCTCCATAAGGTTTTTACTCAAACAGCTTCTAGAAGGAAGTATACCACATGACACATACTTTGTAGCTAAGTATTATTAGAATATATAAAGCTGTATCTAAATATGCAATGCCATTTTTTTCTGGTTATAAAACAAAATATTTCTCATGCATGCAACACTACACCTATCATTTAAATTATCATTATTTTTAAACTTAAACTATCACAGGCTCTTTTATATCAAATAATAATTTTTGTTGACATCAATAAATGCAAATATTTTCAGTTCTTAGGATCATAATAATTTCTCAACTGTCCATTTATCTACCAGGCTACAACTCTTACCACACTTTTCAGCCACCAAACCAGGATCGAAACGCTAAAGGTGGGGGAGTGTCCATATTCACCAAGGATATTCACACCACCAGGCTAGTTGCCCAACACAATGCATCTGAAATTCTCCAGGTGCAACTAACACTAAGTAAGACTGCAATCCAAATTGTAGCTTACTACAGATCCCCCACCATGCCCCAAGATTTTCACTACACCTTTCTAAACATACTGGAAAATATTAAGATACAACCAAACACCCTAATACTGGGTGATTTCAACTACCCTGCCATTAACTGGGAAAACTACTCACGTACCAACATCTTTGCCCAACGGTTCTTGGAATTCATAAATTCCAACGCCCTAGATCAACTAATCCATAGACCCACCAGGGGCTCCAATAGCCTAGACCTGGTCATTACCAACATGGGAAATCGATGATCCACACCTATGGTCACCCCCTCGTTGGTCAGATCAGACCATAAGCTAATCACCCTTAACATCCACATCCCACCCCCACCCCCCAGTAAGGAAACCTCCATAAAAATCTTCTCCAAAGCCAACTTCATGCTACTCAAGTCAAAAGTTACAAACTTCATGACACCCATGCAGATGGGAACTGAAAGGTCGACTGATGAGTCCTACACTAAGGCACTGTATGAGCACATCCACTCATGCATGAATCGTGCCATCCCAAATAGAACCAAGATGCTCTCCTCCAAAAAAAGGAAGCCAATCTGGTGGTCCCCTGCCATAAACAAACTTTACAACAAAAGGAAGAAACTGTTGCAGGAAAGAGGAAAATCCCAGGATGCAAAAAAACTCCCTTACCAGCCACAGTAAGAAGCTGAGATCCCTCATAAAATCCTCCAAAGCTAGTTACGAAAATAAAATTGCCAAAGATTCCAAAGACAACCACAAGGCATTCTGTAACTATGCCAATAATTAAATGGCAATGCTCAGATCTGCTCTGAGCTACAACAGAATGGCATTAAATATACTGATCCCAAGGATATTGCCAATATCCTGGCAGATTGATTCAGTGCCAACTTCAACCCCCTCTCACCCCCTAAACGGCACATCTCAATACTGGAAGACTGCCAAATTCTGGCAATAACGGCCACACAGGTAAAAAACACACTCTCCAAAGCTAGGAATACAGCATCCATGGGACCAGATGACATTCCGGGCTGTGTACTACATGAACTACAAAATGAACTGGCACCTCATCTAAGTGTCATGTTTAATCATACCCTCACCTCAGGCTTCGTGCCCACTGAGTGGCACACAGCTACAGTTATCCCACTCCACAAGGGGGGATCCACCTTGGATCCCAGGAACTACTGCCCCATCAGTCTGATAAGCCTGATCTGCAAGGCCATGGAACGTATTATCATGGAACTTATAAACAAAGACATTGGCAACCTTCAAACACTGGACCCCACCTAGTTTGGGATCGTGAAGGGCCGATCTTGTCTCCTGAACCTGATTGACTTCTTTGAATCAGTCTCCAGAGCTGTAGGCGAGGGTAAAGCAGTCCATACAGCCTATCTGGACCTCACCAAGGCTTTTGACACCCTCCCCCACTCTGGAATCATAGATAGACTTACTAAGCTGGGCATTAATCCCTACGTCACTTGACGGGTTGCCAACTGGCTTACTGACAGAACCCACACTGTAAACGTAGCTGACTCCAAATCCAGCTCCAGACAAGTGACAAGTGGAGTACCTCAGGGTTCAGTCCTGGGACCACTCTTGTTTGACATCTACTTCTCTGAAGTACAGGCCAACACTAAGGGACTCTGGCTAACAAAGTTCACAGATGACTGCAAACTGGGAGCCATTATTGAATCCCCAAATGATGTAGATACTCTGCAAAAGGGCTTTACAGAAACAGTTGCTTGGTACCAGAGCCATGGGCTCAAGCTCAATGCCAAGAAATGTATAGTTATCCCCTTTGGGAAAAAACATGTACCCGTGAATTACCACATAGGTGGCATTACACTAAACACCGAAAGTGTGATAAGAGACTTAGGGACACAGGTGGACAGTGGTCTCACCTTCGATAACCACATCGTCACAACAGTCATGAAATCCTTCTATGTGGCACATCTCATCACTAAGGGCTTTTCATCCAGAAAAAAAGGAGGTCATTGGCCCACTGCACTCATTCCTCATTAGACCCATTATAGAATACAATGCTCCATTTGGTATGTACCTCTCAAGACATCTGCAACAAATGGAAAGGCCACAGAAATTCCTCACTAAAAGAATCACAGGCCTAAAGCAGATGTCCTATGCTGACCGCCTTAAAAAACTCCAGCTGTACTCCGTCTTATATCGTCTACTCAGAGGCAATCTCTGCTTAACATACAAGGCCATGTCAAACCCAGAGCTGTTGGACATGCTACACTTAAAGAAATCCCAAACCCTCAGAGCCACACGCTCCAGGGATCTAAACCTTATCATCACAATAAACAAAACATGCTGGAGGGATAGGTTCCCAACCCAGAGACTCCCCAGACTCTGGAATAGACTGCCCATACATGTCAAGCAGAGCTCCTCTTTGGCCCTCTTCAAAAGAAACCTTGATTATTGGATGGGAGAAAGGAAATTCACCCCGGGGATCACATCAGTCACCCTGCTAGACAGGAGTCCAGGGAAGTAAATAGTGTGGGAAGAAATAGCCAGGGAATTGAAATGGCTAGACTTGTATAGGCCCTAGAGCCGATAGCCTAGTGCCAACCTATGAACCTATGAGGGATGTTTATGATTAAATGGTCAAGGAAGGTGTAGTCACTTGAGATTAGATTTAGTCTAGTTAATTGTTTGAGTCTAGTGGCAGACAATAATTCATTTATTTCTTGGTTTAAAAAACAGATGACGTTTATATTAAAGCCTCCAATTAGAAGTATGTCTTTGATTGATCTAGTGAACTGTAGGCATTGCTATAAAAGGCTTTTGAATTTGGAAGGGTTGCTGAACAGGAGGAGACATGTAGTGATTGGTGCCAGAGAATGGGAATATTTTCCTTTGTATTCTTTACTGCTAGCCATCTAGTGTGATGGTCATTAGTAGAGGTATTTTGACTTCTTATGCCATGTTTGATTAGAAGTAGTGACCCTCCACTAATTCTGAATCCAGGATGAGGGCTGTATAGATAAAAGTAGGAATGAAAGTGGTGGCTTAAGTTAGAGGTTGATGCTTTGACCAATGTTTCTGTTATAGGTTCATAGGTTCATAGGTGTGTGCTAGGCTAATGACCCTGGAGCCTTTACAAGCCTAGCCCATAGGACTACCCTAGCATCATGCCACCCAACCTAAGTTCCCAGTGCCTCTGTCAAATAGAGCCACTGGAGTGATCCCCAGGGTGAATTTTCTATTTCCCATCCACTCATCAAGATTTCTCTTAAAGAGGGCCAGTGAGGTGCTCCGCTTGACTTGTAAGGGAAGTCTATTCCATAGCATGGGCAGTCTGTGGGTTATGAACCTGTCCCTCCAGCTTGTTCTGTTGTTTGTGGTAATGAGGTTGATGCTAATGGAGCGTGTAGTGTGGAGGGATTGGGATTTCTTTAGATGTAGCATTTCTAACAGAGTTGGGTCAGACATGGCTTTGTAAGTCAAGCAGAGATCGCCTCTAAGTAGGTGATATGAGATAGAGAATAGTTGGAGTTTTTTGAGTCTGTCCATACAGGACAAGTGTTTAAGGCCTAAGATCCTCTTTTTGAGGTATTTTTGCAGCCTCTCCAGTTGTTGTAGGTGTCTAGTGAAGTACATGCCAAATGGGGCATTGTACTTGATGATTGGTCTAATGAAGGAAGAGTAGAGGGAGACAATGACCTCTTAAATCCTGGATGCAAAACCCTTAGTAATGAGATGTGCCACATAGAAGGACTTTCTGACCACAGTGGCAATGTGGTGGTAAAAAGAGAGGTTAATGTCAACCTGTGTTCCCAGATCCCTTATGATGTCTTCTGATTGCAGTGGACTACCATTGATGTGGTAATTCATGGGAACCAGGTTTTTCCCAAAGGGGATGACAACACATTTTTTGGCACTGAGCTTAAAGCCATGGTTCTGACACCAGTCATTGGTCTCAGTGAGGCCTTTCTGTAGGATGTCAGCATCACTTGGGGAGTTAATTATGGCTCCCAACTTGCAATTATCTGTGAACTTTGTCAGCCAGAGTCCCTTCGTGTTGGCCTGGACTTCAGAGAAGTAGATACCAAACAGGAGAGGACCCAGGACCAAACCCTGTGGGATTGCACTCGTAACTGGTTGACAGTCTGACTTGGAGTCAGCTACTTTCACACTGTAGGTTCTATCTGTGAGCCAATTTGCAACCCACCTAGTGATATAGGGGTTGATGCCTAGCTTAATGAGTTTTTCTATGATTCCTGAGTGGGGAATGGTATCAAAGGCCTTGGTCAGAACAAGGTAGGCTGTATGAACCACCTTGCCTTCATCCATAGCTCTGCTGACTGACTCAAAGAAGTCGACCAGGTTGAGCAGGCATGATCTACCCTTCACAAAACCATACTGTGTGGGATACAGAGTTTGGAGGTTTCCTATATCTTTATTAGGTCCATGATGATGCGTTCCATAGCTTTGCATATCAGACTTGTCAGGCTAATGGGGCGATAGTTCCCAGGGTCTGTAGTTGCTCCTCCTTTGTGGAGAGGGATGACTGTAGTATTGCACCATTCGGTAGGGACAAAGCCTGAGGTGAGGCTGTGACTGAACAGGGCACACAGGTGAGGTGCTAGTTCACTCTGTAGTTCATGTAGAACACAACCAGGGATATTGTCAGGTCTCATAGAAGCTGTATTCTTGGCCTTGGACAGTGCTGTTTTAATCTGTGCAGCAGTAATACAGGGTGCCTGGGAATCTACTGATATTGTGATTGGTCCTTTAGTATGGGAGAGGGGGTAATGTTGGCACTGAATCTGTCGGCCAGTATATTGGCAATATCTGTTGGCTCGGTAAAGTAAGTGCCATTGTGCAACAGCTCAGAGCAAATCTGGGTATCGCTGTGGAGATTCTTTACATAACTATAGAAGGCCTTGTGGATGTCTTTACTATCTGCTGCAATTCTGTTTTCATAGCTAGCTTTAGAGGATTTGATGAGGAATCTCAACTTTTTGTTGAGGCTAAGGGAGTTTTTCCAGTCTTGGGACTTCACCTTATTTCTCATCAGTTTCCTCCTTCTGTTGTAGAGTTTATTTTTGGCAGGGGACCACCAGACTGGCTTCCTTTTTTTGGAAGAGAGCATCTTGGTTCTATTGGGTATGGCGAGAGCTATACATTTGTGTACGTGTTCGTACAGGGCATTACAAGTTACATCTCAGTTTGTAGAGCTGAAGAAGCCTTCTAGTCATTTCAATTTATTAAGACTGCTGACAGTGTTTGATTAAGATGATTGATATGTTTTTGTGGTTTATAAGGAGATTTTATGGTTGTAATGTAGGGGATGCCTCAGGGGGACCTGGGTTGGATTCACAGAAGCTGCATAATAGGAGAAGATGAATTAACAGCATGTGTCTTAGAGAGAATTTGAAGACCTTTAATTCAGTGGATTGTGTATATGATGGTGTTTTGTCTATGACTGGGTATTTGATTTGGTAAGAGATAGGTGGGACTGAGGAGGCTCTCTGGAACGTTGCTGTGGGTTTAAGATAATCAAAGGACTTGTTTATAAAGGTGGTATATGTTACAGAAAAGGAGATATGTTTGAAGTATACATTGCTGATGGGTATATTAAATTGAGTGTATTGTTTTGAAGAGAGGTTGGGAGAGAAGTACATCTATAGTCAGGGTTAGATACATTGTAAGTGGTATTTTCTGAAGAGTGATGGAGTGGTTAATGATGCTGATAGGCTAGGGAGAAAAAGAAAGCAAGGGTGAGAAATGGAGTGTGAAATAATAAGTAGGGAGACTTTTATTTATTTATTTTTTTAGTTTGACAGAGTCTGAAAGTAAGTGGTTGTATTGTCAAGTGTTGTACTCTGGTTGATGTATACTTTGTAGCTTGGGTGATTGTAATGGCTATGAAAGGAAGAGAAAGTGCTGGCAAGGAAACGTTATAGGAGAGTAAGACTAGTGAAGGGTGTATATACTGTATCTAGTAGCTCCGTGTAAGAGAGTATAAGTTTGGAGTACTGAGGGGGAATTTGCTAATTTAGCTTTTTTTTTCTGCAGAAACACAGTTTGCTACCTAGCACTGAAAACATCATAGGATCATAGGATCATGGAGGTTACTAGGCTAATGAATCTGGGGCCCTTAGAAGCCTAGCCAAGAATGTATCCCAAAAAAGAAACCTCAATCAGCACCTGTCACCCCTGTCAATGAAGGACACAGGTGGAACCTCTGGGACAAATTTGTGGTTTTCCATCCACTCATCAAGGTTGTCCTTGAAGAGGGTTAGTGAGATGCTCTGTTTGACATGTATGAAAAGTCTATTCCAGAAACAGGGCAGTCTCTGGGAGACAAACCTGTCTGTCCAGCAGGTTTTGTTGATGTTGCATATTAGATTCAGGCCTTTCAAGTGGGTAAAGTGTAAGGAGCTAGACTTACGGATATGGAGCATCTCTAGTACGGCAGGGTCCTAGATTGCCTTGTAGGCGAGACACAGATCACCCCTGAGCAGCCTGTACAATACTGAATAGACTGATGGTGATTTGAGCCTTTCTGTATAGGACAGGTGTTGGAGGCCATGGATTCTCTTTGTGAGGTATTTCAGTGGCCATTCCAGTTGGTGCAGATGTTTGGAGAGGTACATACCAAATGAGGCGTTATACTCAATTATTGGTCTAATGAGGGAGGAGTATACAGAGGTAATAACCTCCTTTTTTTCTGGATGCAATCCCTCTACTTATGAGATGAACCAAGTAAAAGGCTTTTCTGACCACTGACACTACATGATGGTCAAATGTGCAGTTGTTATCAATCTGAGTACCCAGGTCTCTCACCACAGGTTGTGTGCTTATGAGGTTGCCGTTGATGTGGTAATCAGTAGGGGCTGTGTTTTTGCCAAATGGTATGATGATACATTTTTTTGCATTTAGCTTGAAGCCATGACTTTGGCACCAGTCATTAGTTGCTGTGAGACCCTATTGCAGTATGCAAACATCATTTGAGGAGTCAGTGACAGCACCCTACTTCCAGTCATCTGCAAACTTGGTCAGCCACAGAAATTTTGTCTTTGCCTGGACTTCTGAGAAGTAGATGCCAAACACTCGGGGTCTCAGGACAGATCCCTGCGGAACTCCACTAGTGACAGGTCTGCTATCAGAGGTGGAGGCACCTATTTTGACTTTGAGGGCCCTGTCGGTCAGCCAGTTGGCCACCCACCTAATGAGATAGGGATTTACACCAAGTTGTATTAGCTTTTTGATGATGCCCGAGTGGGGGATTGTGTCAAAAGCTTTGGCCAGGTCAAGGTAAGCTGTATGCACTGACTTTCCCTCATCCAGGGCCTTGGTGACAGTCTCAAAGAAGTCAATCATGTTCAACAGGCAAGATCTGCCTTTGATGAATCCGAACTGGGTGGAGTCAAGTGCTTGGAAATTGCCTATGTCCTTGTTTATAAGATCCATAATAATATGCTCCATGGCTTTACAGGTCACACTTGTCAAGCTAATGGGGCGATAGTTGCCAGGGTCAGTAGTGGCACCACCTTTGTGCAAGGGGATAACAATGGCAGTTCTGCACTCTGCTGGGATGAAGCCTGTATTTAGGCTGTGGTTGAATAGGGTGCTCAATGGTGAAGCCATTTCTTGCTGGAGATGGTGCAGAATACAGCCTGGGATACTATCAGGTCCCATGGAAGCTGTATTCTTTTCCTTGGATAAGGCCTTTAGCACTTGATCTATGGAGTTGTGAGGTGTGGGACAAGTATCGGTGATGTTGAAAGGGCCTTTGGGGAAGGGGGGTGAAGTTTACACTGAACCTATCTGCTAGCAGGTTGGCTAAGTCAACAGGATCAGTGTGAGTGATACTGTTAAGTACTAATTCGGAACAAAACTGGGCTTTGCCATGGAGGTTCCTGGCGTAACTGAAGAAGGCTTTGTGGTTTCCCTTTGTTTCAGAAGCTAGTTTTGATTCATAATTGGCTTTGGAGGCTTTCACTGGTGATCTAATTTGTTTGTTGAGGCTAAGGAGGGAGTTTTTCCAATTTGGAATATGTTCCTTTTTACCCTTGGACAACATTTTCTGCTTTTTGTTGTAAAGCCTCTTGATACAGGATGTCCATAAAACTGGTTTGTGTTTCCTTGAGGAGCAGGTTTTACTTCTATTGGATATGGCTGAGTCCATGCAGTTGTACAGGACCTTGTATACTGCATTGGTATACTGTTCAACATAGTTGTCTGCATCCTTTGAGTGGGATGGTGGTGTGAAGCTACAAATACCCTCCCTTAGGAGGCTGTAGTCAGCTTTTGAGAATTTTTTTAGCTTGGTTACAGTCAGTGGGGTTGGGTGGGATAGAAACTTCGAATGAGACAGTCGGATGGTCTGATCTCACCAGGGAAGACCATACTATGGAAGTGGTGCAGCGGTTGCCCATGTTGGTGAGAACCAAGTCCAGAATGTTATCTCACCTTGTGGGGGATGAGACAAGCTGGTCTACTGCATTATTACATTTGATGAAGTCAAGGAATCGTTGAGTGAGTGCATTAGTACAGGAATAGTTTACCCAGTCTATGGTGGGGTAGCTGAAGTCACCAAGGATCATGGTGTTAGGGGGTACCTTAATGGAGTCAAGTAGATCCATGTAACAGGAATGAGTATCCTGAGTCATGGAGGGGGGGGTCTATAGCTGGCTATAACTTGGATGGGTGTCTTGCCAACTGTCAGTTGCACCTGGAGTAGTTCCAGGGCATCATGCTGGCAAACCAGTCTGGAGGGGTGCCTGTCCTTAATGAAGATTGAGACTCCACCACCCTTAGTCTTCCCGACCTCATTTTGGGGTTGGAATGTGTGGAAGGACGTATAGCCTGGTAAGGCAGGGGTGCTCTCCGCAGCCCTGGACCAAGTTTTCATGACCACACAGACATCGGCATCTTCCAGTGCAGGTCTATATTACAATGCTGAAGTGGCTAAACACCGAATGCCATTTCAGCGACACATAAAGAACGAACTACAAGCTATGTGAATGGCCAGATCACCACTTTTTTCCTAGGAAATAAAATTGGTAGGCCAACCAGACACGACACACCAGCTCAAATATTGAAAAGTGGGGGGCTTCACCCTCCACTCCCCCCAATGTGGGGGGCTGTGTCCCCCACACTCCCCTAACTAAATATTCTAACTCCAAGATTGTACTACAGTGGGGAAAAGGGCAAATTCATAGCAACGGCCAAGCGTTTTTTTCCACAGGAAAAAAAATTGGTGATCTGGCCGTTCACATAACTTGTAGTTTGCTCTTTATGTGTCACTGAAATGGCGTTCAGTGTTTAGCCATTTCAGCATCATAATATAGACCCTTACAGTGCAAGGAGAGCCTCCAGTGAGTGCATTTTTAGGTTAAGGCTCCTAGCATTAAGCAGCATGATCTTCAATTTGCTTTTGACAGATCTTTTATGTTGGAAGATTTGTCTGTGGGACATTTCCTAAAAAAGGCACAATGGGGAAGCGAGAACTTGGCCAGGATCTGGAAACCCAGTGGTGACAGATGGAGGCCATCTCTGGCAAAGCATCGAGGCTTGTTGACCATGTCATCCCAGGCAGACAGATACTGGATCCCCTTGGAATGGCACCAGAAACAAAGCCAATTGTTGAAGTCAATTATTTTTTTGTTATTATTGTGGTATCGTTCTTGGTGAAGGTGGGATCCTGCTTAGGGCTAGGGTCATATCTGCCTGGGACAAATACTCTGAGAGCTCAATCATGTCTCTCTCTCTTCATATAGTCCAGGGAGGTACGTCTCATGTCATTCACACCAACATGGACAATGACAGAGTTTTACTTGCACTTGTTGAGGAGAGACTTAAGTGCGTGCGTGATGTGGCAGATTCTGATACCAAGTAGACAACTGACCGTTACCTTCTCCTTGTCAAGCCTGGTGAGGGGGACATTGGTGTGTCTCACAACTGGGTCACCAATGACTAGCATATTTGGTTTATTGTTATGTCTTGTGGGCTGTGATGATTTATTGTTTTGCCTTATGGGTTGTGTTTGTGAGACACTGGTGTGTTGTCTGCTGTATGTGATGTGTTTGATGTTGTGTGTGGAGTGTTTGTGAGTGTGTTTTGGAGGTTTCTGCTATTTAGGTAAGTTTTATTGAAGACCTCTATGTATGTGTGTGTGTGTGTGTGTGTGTGTGTGTGTGTGTGTGTGTGTGTGTGTGTGTGTGTGTGTGTGTGTGTGTGTGTGTGTGTGTGTGTGTTGTGCTTGGTTATGTGATGTTTGTGGTCTGGTGTTTGTGCTGGCAATCTCCTCTTTGTCAGGAGTATTGGCTGTAGTGTGAGAGAGCATGGACTCCAGGTTACTGATGTACATGCATCCCTCTCAAGTAGAAGAATTATGTGCTCAGAGAAGAGGGCTGTCAGTAAACATGAGACAGTTGCTACACTGTCTCAGTATGCCCATGTCAACCAGGATGGCAGGAGAAACTGATGGGAATTGTCCAGACATAGTGTTCTGAATGCTTGGGCGGACTTATGGAGAGAGGGTTTTGATAAGGGTTTGTACACAAGAGTGTAGACCACAGGAACCTTGTTAAATGTAAAGTAACTGGCCTGAAGCACAAGTGCTAAAACCAAAACTAAGATGCTAGAATAACAGATAAATTTAATCAAGCTACTAACAAGGAGTAATAAATGCAGCAGAATTAAACCACTTCAACACTAAAGAGCACACAGCAAAAATAAGGTAATAAAGTAGGAAGAACACAGTTACAGTAAAAGCAGCTAAATAATGTGTACTTTTTTAAGTGGAGATGGAGAGAACAAAATATACTACAAGGGGGTAGTCCTACCCAAATGATCTCACTGCACTCAGATGAGTGGTTAAATGAGATGGGACTTGGAGGAGTGTCCAAAATCAAATTAACAGCAGGGGCGAGCAATTCCAAACCCACCAAGCTTAAAACTACAACACTTGGGTATGGAGGGTGGGAAAAGCAAACAGTGCAGACAAAATAGGACACAAACAAAGCAAATACATAATTGCTGAACAGTACAAAACAAGTGCAAAAAAAGTATACTTATCAGTTTATATATCAGATGGTTATAGAATCCAACGCAGCCAGATTAACTCTGCTTTATCAGCTCTGCACAAATTCAGAGAAATGTAAGTCTTTGTAGAAGTACTACACAGAGAATACCCCTCAGGCTATCAGATAAAACAGAAGTGTTGGCTAATAGCTAAACACCTAAGGTGGGCTGGCTCAAATGAAAGCAAACAATTCAAGACATTACTCTGACAACTTCTTTAATGAGCAATGGGTAATGCTCTGTTGTAATAATTTTACTCAGATCTTGCAGCCCAGTATAAATGCATATCTTAACCTTTATTAGAAAAGTAACCATATAATTTGGCTAGCTCTGACTGCTTCTTAATGACACTTAAGATTTCAATGTAGTTTAATTTCGTCTCACGTCTACTCCCTGAAAAGCTACTGGTACTTTCTAGATTATGTATCACTGACATATCAACTGATTTTGGTTGTATATGATATTTTCTTATCAAGCTTCTTAAGTCTTTAAATAAGTCAATATAGGCACGCAGAATATCATTGCTGTGGCTCTGCACAGTATCTGAGATGCTTATTTGTCTTTGTTGAGTGATGCTGTACTCATGCAATTTGGTTTTACACTGTACATTCATTTTACCATTCCTGTCTTCTCAGGATCAAATAATCTAAAATATTATGAAAATACACTTAACTAAGAGTTGTAATTTGTAAAAAAGTATTGCATTTCTTGTTTTCATATTCACATGCCAATAGGTTTTGATTCAGTAGATCTGGTTAGCAATCTGCATTTAGCTCTCTGTTCAGTACCAAACAACCACAATGCTCAGCAGTTTTAGACAAAATAGTATAATCTGCACATGGCCATCTTAAATTCAACATTTTGTCTATTACATCTCAGCCTTTCTTCACTTCATTGTATCAAGTAATTTCGCTTTCACAATATCAACCATAGTTATTTGTTGATACTGCCCATTTTCATATTTCTAAGCAGATATATGAACATTTTTCTAAATTTACTTGATTTTGCTTTTACACATCTTATAAACTGTCTTTTTATAGCATACATTCTAAAGAATGTATTAAATGCAGGACAAGACTTCCTCTCATTCTTGTAGTAGCATCCAGTACATATAACTTGAATTTCAACTGTGTAATCTTTTCTCTGTTTTTTTTGACTGCATTTTCTTCATTCTCACATGGCTCACATTTTCATAACTATTACTACTGCAATAAAGCATCACTTTATTTCTCATTGGCTCACATTTTATCGTACACGCATCTTTTTCATCAATTAACTATTTTATCCACATACTAGTAATTTCACTTGTTCTTCACATATCTACAATTTTAAAGTCAGCTGTGTTTCTCATACTTACTAATAATTTCCCTTATTCTTTACATACCCACAGGTTTAAAGTCAGGACTGTTTATCTTAGTAGTCTACCCCTCTGCCTCTTGTTTGGATCATTTCTTATACTTCACATTTTTCTACCTTTTATTAATGAATGATGCAATTCAGTATATTCACAGTCTTCTAAAGTCTTTGCAGGACTTTATGTTGTTGTAAAGAATAAATGTCAAATTCTTTCTGGGATCACAGTAATCTTGAATTTCTCTCCTAGTGCTACTATTTTGTCTTTCTCCTCTTCAAGAATTATTCATTCATGGTTTCTTCGCCAGCGGCATGCCGAAATGCAACACACTGCATCTTTGCAGGGTTTTTGGTTAATCTGTTCACAGTATGGAACAAAGTGAGCCAAAGGTTATTTTTTCTTTTGCCAAGTTTCCTTGAAGTATGAGAATTTCTACTGTTTGCGGTTGTGATATTTTTCAGACTTAGAATTCTTGAACAAAAATATGTTTCTTTCAACATGCTAAAAGATACTGTTATAAGAATGAAATTATAGTTCCCTACAGACTTATACTTACCATGACTCATGACAGGAACATTCAGTTTTATGTCAAGAACATTGGGTGCTTTATTGTTATTTTTCTTGAAATAGGTGATTTAATTCTGCTTCTATCTTTGTTTACAAAGCACATATTAACAATAATAATAATAATAATAATAATAATAATAATAACCACCTTGGAACTAAACTACTGCTCACATGTACCTCTGTGTGGAGCACTGTCATGTAAAGACAACTCCTTCAATGAAAAAAGCAGTATGAAAGCTTGTTTCACTGAAACACATAAGAAGTCTCTTTCTATGGGAAAGACAAAGCTCACTGGCCTTTCATCTTGCAGGCAGCGGCAAATAATATCTACATAATCAACTCAGAAGTTAATGCACCAACAAGATCAGCAGAAATAGTCCTTCACAATGATCCCTCCCTTAAAAAATTTGACTTTTACACAATTGGTAAAAACCTGATATTCTGTTAGTTGGGGCATAAAGCTTCAGGCATCACATTTGTAACGTTCCTATTCAATGTGCCTAGCATACAAGCAGTATAGTATACTTTTGCAAAACATCAACTTTTTTTTTGTGGGGGGGGGGTCCTCAGACAGCTAAGTTAAAGAATTCCACTGTATATCCTTTTCATACAGTCAGCCTCACTCTAATACATGTGGAGCAGATCTTGCATGTGCAACAAGTGGTAATTTATTTCCTCTTTTAATTTAATTGTAACAGGCAGCCCATATAGCATCTATTGTTTGCTCTGTGTATTTCAAAGCTCTCTTACATTCTTTGAGTTCTGCTTTGTCTGCATTTCTCCACAGCTTTATGCATATTCTGCATTATTAAACACACTGACACTTCAGATTCTGCCTACCTGAAATATCACATTCTCTTAATTCTTTTTTAATATACATTCTTTAGCAGCCATTTATGGAATGCTTAGTTTATGCAGGCTATGCCATCAATATATTGTTTCACTCTGGTTTCTCTCCTTCATTATTACATTTGGTACATTTTGAATTTTGTGTTTGGACTAAGCATCATTTTTTAAATGATACTGTTTAAAAACAGTTTATTATTTACATTATCATTTCTTAATGTGCTCAAACACTCCAGCTTTATTGCATTTATCATTTTTTAAATTTTGCAGTTATGCTGGTGATAGTTTTCACTACATGTATACAATGCTTTAATTATAATCTGTTTATTTTGTGCATCATTTCTGTGTAGGCTATATCATGTTCATCACATCTCTGCTTATGTTCTAGAAATATTTGCCATGTGCTTGTCCAAATGTTTGTGGGCTTCTTCATATGCTTGAGTCACTTCAATTTTTTTTTTCAAATTTAAGGCTTTCCCAATCACCGTTCTTCTGTGAATACTGCTTGGCTCTATAGATGCACAACTCCTGGATAATAAATGTGCTGCCCCTTACTTTCTCCTATTCTTTCCAAGCACTATATCCTCAGTTATTTGTCCAAAATCTCCTCCTTGTCCTCGCTCTGTACTTCTCCTCCCTTCTAGCAATCTTAAAACATTCTCTCACTTCTTAATATTAGTCCTTCATTTCCTCCATTTCTCTCCTTCTACCAAGTTCATTTTCAAATATGTTTCATAGCTCTGTACATTGTGCTGCTATTAATTAATGATACTCTGTTTACATTTTGTATATTAGCTAATTACTTTGTATATTAGTTGATTACTTGTATACTTCTGATTACTGTGCTTTTAATGTAATGCAGACATTTTTCCACAGCTTTTCTCCCCAGACCTCCACAGAAAAGTGGTAGCTTTGCCCAGCCAGACTATCCTGGTAAACAAATATAATAAATAAATAAAAAACATAACACATACATACATACATACATACATACATACTGTTATTTATTCCATGGACAAATTTATTTTGCACATTTCTTGAAACAAATCTCCATACTTCCTGACTAAAGAATGTTGTTCTCACATACTAACCTACTCAGTGACATACTCAATTACTTTTCTGTTAAAAGAATTAAACTTTAACCATTACCATACTCTGCTATACAGTTAAAATGTTCCATAACACATTAACCAGTTATTCAAATATTGTATTGCCTGATTTGTCTAGATTACTTTTTTCATTAAAATGTTATGTCTATGCCTCATCATACTATAATTGACTACAAATGTTCTCTACATATTATTAGTGTATGACTATTACTTCAGACTACCTTATAAATAGTCAGAGAACAGTCAAATATTAAATACAGACCACAAACCATTCCTTACCCTAGATTTTGCCTTCCATCTATAAAGGAATTTTCCAATTTATTTTTTTAAACACCTTTATTAAATTATCACTTAAGACAGAAAAGAAAACAAATAATTGTAACTTTTTTTCCATTTAAATACAATATACATCACATATATTTTATGTGCTACTATAATCAGTCCATTACAAAATATTGCTGAATTCCTGCCTTCCCTTAAACCTCACTCCTCCCTCTGTACATTATTATGCAAGTATTCTCACAATTTCCATTTACTTCTATGTAATTTGCTCCTTCTGTTTTCTAAAGAGTCTTCTTCCAGTTATCTATCTCTTTCATAATATTCAGTACTTCAAATACAGATGGTGTAGACTTTGATTTCCATTTTCTAGTAATTGCTTTTTTTGTCAGCCAACAGACTTAAACTTAATAAGGCCTTACTATATCTAGGCAATTCAGATCTTGTATCCCAACTCAAAAATCATTTCCTTACTTACAGCCATTTGGTCATCCAATATTTCTGATAGAGTACTCTGTAAGGAATTTTTGAAATCTGCCAACTCATTACATTCCCAAAACGTATGTTTCCATTTACCACTTTCTTCTCCATCACACCTCCAACATTTGCTAACTACCTGAGGAAAATTCTTTGAAGTCTGCTTGGTATATAAAAATACCTATGCAAATACTTTCAAGTTGTTGTGTCTTTCGGCTTTTCCTGGTTAGGGGTCGCCACAGTGGAACTCTGGTCCGCTAATGATTGGTAGTTGATTTTTACGTGCCAAGTTACCAGCCCTGATGCACAACCTTCAATGAAGGTACGCCCATTCACGCATGTCTCCATGCAGAAGACGCTCTAGCTGAGAATCGAACCAGACAGCGTCTTACTGTGAGGCGACAATGCTACCACAGCACCACCACCATGCAAATACTTCCAAGTAAAGATATTAATCATTTTGGAAATGGTTCCATACTTGGGAGCCATACATATATCTTCCCATTGTTTTCTTGTAAATTGCTTTTCCATTCTCTCTTCCCAAGCTTACCTAACCTCCTGTAATTGATTCTTATAGTAATCATGCAATATTTGATATGCAGTACTAATTATCCCCTTTTAACAGCTGCTTCTGTTCTAAAATCAACTAGAAATGCTACTAGAGCTTGTGTTTCACTTAAAATCCCCATATTCCTTTCTCTTTTGCCTGTACTCTGAGATCATGTGCTGGTAGAGAAGGCAGTCGCTAGATTGAAATCCAAATGTCTTCTTGGCCTCATCTCACTGTATTACATTTCCTGCCAGAGTTATTTGTTCCCAATATTTTGGTTCCTTTGCCAGGTTTCTCCAGTAAATTCCAGCCCCCTCTTGCCTATTTTCTGCACCCCTATTTTCAGTGATCCCTTTTGGCAAAATCTTTCTCCATTCACGTATTGGCTTAGTTCTTAGAATACTTTCTGCCACTTTATTTATATAACATTCTGTATAGTTGTTATTATTCTCCTTAAAGATCTGCATCCAACATCCCACTCTCTCTCTCTGTTTCTTGAACTTCCCCTTTGCTTCATCAACTTTCTTTTCCACTTTGAATTATACTCTTTTGCTTGTGTTATGTATATGAGCCTGAATTGTGCAGCTGTAAAATATCCATTCAAATTTGATAAACTTAAACCACCTTGTTCTATCAGAAGGATCAACTTAACCCATTTAACTCTTGCTCTCTCTCTTTCCCTCCCAGATAAACTCCTTCAGTTCTTTATTAGTTATTGTCCAAAACTTCTTTTGGGCTGATAAACATATGCCTACCCCATATACAAGACTAAAGAGATTAAAACATTTTCACTGCTTGTATCTTACTAGCCATATCCATAAATGAGAATTCCAGTTTCTCAATTTTTGTATTTGCTTTTGTTTAGACTCTTCCCACATATCCTTAGCTGCCACAAAAAAGCCTTTTTAATCTGCACTCCTAAACACTTCTGTCATGAAAGGAGATATTACCAGCGCAGCTAGCTGGAATTTTGTAAATAATTATATGTCATTTGTAAATATCAAAATGATTTATATAAGATGCTTGTGTAACAACTGTATTAGAACTGTATGTCATGTGTATATCAAACTGGTTTGTACAGACATGTGTGTTGAAAAGGTATTTTATAAAGTGTTTGTGTTTGAAATGTAACCACAGTGTGCCCTTCTGGAAGAAAGCAGAAATGTACATGCACTACTGTAACTGTCTAAATGTATATATTTTAACAGTGGAAACTGGAAAACAGGAGGTTAACTTCAGTCCAGCAAATTTTAGGAAAATAGCTGAAATTAAATTACTTTATAGGCTACACAATAAAAGATGGTTTATTTCAGTTTTCAATGCAGCTAGAGATACACAGTCTGTGCTGAGAGGCTTTCTGTACAATCTTTGGGGTGAATTAATTACTAGTCTTGAAAGCATGAAGGAATGCAATTGTTTTATGACTTCTGGCATCTGCCAAAGATCTGAGGGCAATGTATTTTCATAGGTAAATGCTAAATACTGCTAGCTTCCAGCAGTCGGGGGAGGGGGGGGGTTCTCCTGGGAACTAGAGTCAGATGACAAGAAGTGATGTCATTCTGAAAGCTATCCCAGCAGTAATATTTGAGATATTAATTTGAGAAGTCTCTTAGTGAGATAGAGCATTCTTTCTTGGACCTGAAAACAACTAGAAGAACCATTTACCAAATCTGCCTTGCTCTAGTATTAAGTTTTTAAGGTATAGTAATTCTGTTAGATACAGTCAGGAATATAGTAAAGCTTAGTTTATATATTTTTATTTATTTATTTGAGACTGTCCTGTAATGTTGTTTTAAATATTTCCTGTGGTTTTGAACTCTGACACTATGAATAGATACTGAGTATTTTCTTGTTCTTTTATTTATTATTAAATATATATTAAACTTTTCATTGTGGCTGATCTGTGTAGAGATATTTAAGTTTTGAGAGTACTTGCATATTTATTTGGTGACACTGTGTAAGCCACTCCTAATAGCCTTGCTCTTGGTCAAACTACCATCTGTTAAACGCCTAAAAGTAGCTGATAAGGGGTTCTGGTAGCAGTGATAACTACCATATAGTCTGGGCAGAAAGAGTCATAGCTAGTACCTGTGCCAGCCTTTTCCAGGTGTGTGTGTGCATGTGTATGTCAGCTACTCAGGCAGGAACACAAAGCACTGGTTGGACAGAGAGAGTTTTGGGGGACTTGGCTTGGAACCCTGGCTAAGGACTCAGCTATATGGCTGTGCCAGTGGGGAGTCTATGAATCATCTATGAATCATCTATGAGTCTTATTGGGGATCTGGAGGAAGAGGGAGAAACCAGCCCCAGACTGACTGTGGTCTCTGTGTGCTCTTAAGGGAAATTGAATTGGATGCAGAGAGCTGCATCTAGAAATACTGTGTATGTACTTATACTCCCAGTGAATGTCCCCCACTGTTGCCCTTGGTGAGGATTGAGGCTCTTTGATTACTGGTCCAGTGGTGGGTCGTCACATATTGGTGACAGTGGTGGGATCACCAGATCACATATTGAGATTTAGTGGTGTGGATATTGAACTCCTGTAGCCTGTGAACAGTGGTCATTAAAGAAGATGTTTGTACTCTTAGGCAGCCACACAATGAACATTCAGAGTTTCATATCACAATAGTTTTATTTATTTTTTGTTAGCTTACTTAATCAGGGAGAGCATGCAAAGATGTAAGCAAAGGATTATGGCAACTTGACAAGAAACCAGTTGGCCGAGATGTGTCAAACCAAATGACTGGGGCATGCCAACCTGACTAAAGGAGAAATGATTGCAGCCTTAACTACAGCTACATCACTGACCAGCAACCAGGGAAACAGCCAAATTGACCTTGGGGATGAACAGCTCTCAGAAAATGGACAGTTCGACCTTTCCTCAGAGGACTTAAAAATCCATCTGGCATTAAAGAGACTTGAACTGGACACCAAACATTTGGAAATAGAATCAGAAGAGAGACTGTTGTGTTTGGAGGCTGAAGAAAATGAGAGGCAGAGGCAACATGAAAAGGAGATACTGACTCTTCACCGGGGTCATGGAGGTAATGGGGAAGGGAGTAACTGAACCCTAGAAGCAGTAAATTTATTCCACAATTACAGAAGGTGATAATTTTGATAGTTGTATTCATATGTTTGAAAGAGTTTGTAAAGAGTATAATGTTGACTAAGGGATCTGGGTACTGTTCCTGACCCCCTTACTCCTGATACTGATTGCTTAAATTATAATACAGTTAAAAAATGTTTATTAGAGTGTTTTAAGTTAACACCTGAATCTTATAGAAAAAAGTTTCCTGAGCATAGATGCAAGGCAGATTAAAGTGTGTGTGTATATATTGCTGAGTTAAGCACTTATTTTCATAGGTGGGTGAGTGGGTGTCAGGCCACTACTTCTGAAGGGCTGGCAGACCTTTTGGTGAAAGAACAAGCCCTTAGCACTTTGCCTGAGGACATGAGAATCTGGTTGGCAGATAGGGAATGCAATACTGGAGATGAGTTGGGGAAAAAGGGAGACTTATACCTAGCAAGCAGAGCATCACTGCACAGGAAAGGGATACCCCGTGTTACACATGGGTATAAGGGAAACCATGGTGGGCAGCCTAAACCACCCCAAAATAATCCACCAGTAGCAGGGTAAGCCACTAGTTCAAGTACATGGCCAGTATCAAGGGTTAAATGTTTTAAATGTAACCAGTGGGGCCATGTAACATACAGATGTCCATGGAGGCAAGGTGGGGTGCCAGTAAGTGGGCATGACAAAGTGCCAGTGGTAATATGTCTGGAGACAACAAGGGGCCCAAACTACCACAAGAGGTTATATCCTATCTTAGTAGATGGGAAATAGGTCACTGCTAAAGGAGACACAGCCTCTGACCTAACTATTGTAAAGCCTGCAATGGTTAAAGAGGAGCACTACTTGCTTGGGCAGTCTACTCCAGTCAGAGCTTTAGGAGGAACCCCACTCCAAATAACTTTGGCTATGGCTCATCTTGCCTGGGAGGGTGGAAAAGGAATCAAGCAAGTAGGTGTGTTTGAGGATATCCCTGCAGATGTCCTGATAGGGAATGATTTTGATAATGCAGTACCTTGTGTGCATGCAGTTACATGCAGTCAGACTTGGAGACAAGCATGTGGGTCTGGTAGCCTGGGGGGACCCAGACAGACTGCACATTTGAAGCCAGGACTGGTGAGGTGATTACTTCAGACAGGAAGCTACTCTGTAGCTGTGAGACTGAAGGTGAGCCAAAGCTGCTTGTGGGTGCTAATGTTCCCTTGGACAGAGTGACTGCCAGGGCAGAGGTGAGTAGTAGTACCCAGGCTGACAGTGTGTCACATCTGTCAGAGGATACCAGACTTTCTGTGGAAGGGGAGCTGGGAAGGGTTACAAACAGAGAGTTGAGACAGCCTCACCTCTCAGACCCTATATTATAAGGCTTGAGGGAGGTAGCCAGTGAGGAGCCTAATTCTCAAGGAAAAGGGGAATCTGTATACTGGGACAAAGGGTTACTGTATAGAGAGTGGACCACTGAGGGAGGGCTAGAAGGTGAGGTAATACAGCAATTGGTAGTGCCCAGAGCCTACCATCTGGCATTTCTAGCCATAGCCCATGATATTCCCTATGCAGGTCATATGGGCATAAAGCATACCAAGAGATATATAATGCAGAACTTTTATTGGCCTGAGATTTCCAGGGATGTAACACAGCACTACAGGACCTGTGAGCAGTGCCAAAAGGTAGGCAAGGCAGCAGACAAGGTGAAAGCTCCTTTCATGCCTTTGCCTGTGATTGAGGATCCATTTCAGAGGGTGGCTATGGGTACTGTGGGGCCTCTGAGTACCCCATGTTCCACAGGGAAGACATATATACTAGTGGTAGTAGATTATACTACCAGATACCCTGAGACCCCATGGCTCTATCCTCCATTGAGGCAGAAAAGGTGGCAAATGTTTTGCTAGAGATTTTCAGCAGGGTAGGTTTCCCAAACTAAATACTGTTTGACAGAGGTGCCAATTTCATGTCAGACCTGCTGGCTTGTCTGTGGAGGCACTGTAGGGTAAAGCACCTAAGACCACCCCCTTCCTTACCCAGACTAATGGTCTGGTGGACGGGTTAAACGCTATACTAAAGACCATGCTATGGGCATTTGCAGACCAGTTTAAGAGGGAGTGGGACAAATATTTGCCCCATCTGTTGTTTGCTTATAGAGAAGTGCCCCAGGAATTCACAGGTTTTTTACCCTTTGATTTGCTGTACGAGCAAAGGGTGAGGGGACCTGTTAAAAAATGTGTACTTAAACATATATAAAGTGCTAGTTTAAAAAGCAAATAGTATGTAATGCATTTTATTCTATTTTACAATATGGCAGTAAGAATGATCTTACATGTAATTGCTTAAAGCTTTGGAGCTGCAGTGTGATTGAACTCTGACCCTGGCAGTAGCCAGCTCAGCAAGCTTATGTTTTTCACTAATGATTATCTGCTGGGTCAGGAAAATGAATGTATAATGCATTGAATCTTTTCTTCCTTCCTCTGAGATAGTTGGCCTTGTGAATATTATCAGCACAGCTGCTAAAAGTAATGTTGCGAGAAGAACAAAGAAGTGTATTACAAGACTGAACTGACTATTGTATTCGAGCAGGACTGAAACCTTAAAAGAATAACATTTACAGAAAGACATTATAACTGACCAGGTGCTTTGCAAGGCTGTATTATTCTCATGGGAAAACTTTTAAAAAGTATAACCTCAGCACTTTCTTATGAATAGAATATTGTAGACCATAGTGATGTAGGTGCCCTGTAACTGACCACTTCAGTAAGGTGGGCACAGCTTGAATGTATGATTATAAAATAAAGAGTATTTCCTGTATCATGCCAGACAGAATTCTATACTTGTATTGTATGGTCTTTTGCCTCCTGGTGTACACTAGTAAAGTTTTTGCATCTGAGCCTTTTGTGTTGTCCTAATTTATTTTTATTTAACAGTTTGGTCCTACGTTTGACCGGAAGCCCTCGACAGCTACAGATCAGAAGTGTACCGGTGGTCGAATACTGCGCAGGAGAAGCTACCGAAATGGTTCTTCTTGAAGCACAAAGTCCTCCGACTGAATTGTCGTCTTGAGAGGCTGGCCACTTTTCTGATCTGTGGCCGAAGAGTGGTCTCGAACTAGTGGACCCAAGAGGCTCAGGTAGGAAGATTTTGCCTTTTTTTCTGTTTTAGATCAGGGACTAGGTTACAGTAAATGTTATTGTCATAGATTTGTTGTACAGATCAGGGACATAAAAAATTACTGTGTATTTTGTCATAGATCAGGGAAACAGAATAAGGTAGGCAGTTATTCTAGATAAACTGTGTAAAAAATGAAGATACCATGTGGT
Organism: Protopterus annectens; assembly: GCF_019279795.1. Classification (NCBI taxonomy): domain Eukaryota; kingdom Metazoa; phylum Chordata; order Ceratodontiformes; family Protopteridae; genus Protopterus; species Protopterus annectens. The sequence goes on from NC_056728.1 coordinate 48,015,072, forward strand.
AAAAAAAAGGGTTACGTAACAGTTTTCTTTTGATATGGAAAATCAGTGCACTAAAAAAACACGAGATCTGCCCCTAACTGATGACGCAAAATACATGCAGTTACAACAAGCAGATAATATAAGGTATTATACAAAATGGGTTAATAAATACGAATTTGACGGTAAATTAAATAAAATTTCGTTAGTTAAACTTTTAAAACAGCTTAAATCTGACGCAGAAGGTCAGGCAAAAAAACAACAATTAGGCATTCCTCAGGCACACGGGTGGATTGAGAAAGTGAACCGAAGGGAACAGAAACTTAAGAATGCAAAAGCATTATTTTTAGACAAAGAGGATAATAATACAGTAATAGTGACGGCCCCTCCCCCTCCGCCCCCTCCAATACCCTTTTTAGGATATGAAGCAGGAGGACAAGCTAGTCCACCTCCACGTTATCCTGAAGTTGCAGGGGCATTAAAACCGTTTATTAAAAAACCCATTGAAACTAGGTCCCGGGCACGTAAGACACTTAGGGACACAGATTTATATCAAATAGGGAGAGACTCACTAAAAAAAAGTGAAGAAATCTGTCTATTAATCGAGGTACCAAACCCTCAGGCAAAACAAAAAGGGCAGGACCTAACTCTCCTGGTGTATAGACCATGGACACCAGAAGACATTCGAAAAGCTACAGAAGAAATTCCTCACCCGAACATCAATCATAAAAAGTTTATACAAGATTTGCAAGGTATGAGACTAAGTTACCATTTAAATGGGGAAGAAGTAAAAAAAGTAGTTAGACAAATTATAGGTCCAGACTGGCACATGATTTGTGGCACCTGAAACGCTCATGACGCACAACTTAAGCCACTCCTACATAGTGACGCAGAATTAGACACCAGAGTAAAAGGTCTTACAGACTGAATCTCTGAGAAATGGAAACCTACAGCAGATTGGACTTGCATTAATCAATGCATACAACAAGACAATGAAACTGTAGATGGGTACTATGGCAGATTATTGGAATGTTTCAATAACCATAGTGGCATGACTATTCCTGAAAGTCAGACGAATGATAGCGCATATAAACAGCAACTGAAAAATACATTTTTGAAAGGTTGCATTGCCCCTATCAGTAGCTTTATTACAAAGCATATGATAGATCACCGAACAAGCAGGCTACAAGCCTTACTTGAATATGCTAGACATGCTAAAAGACACTTTAATAGTAAAAAGAAAAAGAAGACACAGGTCTTCACAGCAGAAGAAGGCGCAGAAGTCTTCGTTGTGCAGGGAGGTAAAAAGGGTAGAAAAAATACCCAGGGTAATAAACAATCTGACAAAAAGTCAGAGGATTTTGATGAGAAAAAAAAGAAAGGTGAGTGCTTTAAGTGCGGTAAAAAATGACATTTAGCAAGGGATTGCAGGCTAAATAAAAAAGCGACTACAGAAGATAAAGATAAAGGTGATGAGGACTGACTATATGATAGTGATAACAATCAAAAATCATCAGGAAAGGTTAACAAACAAAAGACAAATGTAAATGTAGTGAAAGGAACAGAGGAAGTGCAAGCAAATGAAGAGGATGAAGAAGGTGAAGTTTTAGACTTAGCATTATTGAGCTTAGAGCTCTATTTGGCAGACACAAAACCGGAAGTTACACTTCTGGTGAAAGGTAGGAAAGTAAAATTCTTGTGTGACTCAGGAGCATCTCGAACTTTGATACACCCTTCAAAGTTACCAGAATATTCTGAATCACCTGACTATATACTAGTGAAAGCAGCAAATGGACAGCTATATAGGGAGCCACTCTCCCATGATATAGCAATAACTGACCCAGTTTCAGGTATGACTCAGAAAAGTAAGATTGTAGTTTCTGCAAAATGTCCAGTAAACTTACTGGAAAGAGACCTTATGCAGATATTTGGCATAGCAGTAGTTCCTACTATGCAGGGTATGGAAGCACAAAGACAAATGGATACTTTTGTGGTACGATCGGAGGGTGAAGCTTTTTACTGGTACAGCCAGGATCTAGCTACGACTGGTCCAGGGGCAGTAACCGAGGAACTGATGAACGTAGCCATCAGTAAGGTCCCCTCCCTTGACACTGATCAACAGCATTTGTTACATTGTACTCTATACTACTGTAGTATGCCAGGACCGGATAAGGAATATGAGCAGAAATTGTTCAAAAATCCTGCTAACATATTAGTGTTACGAACTTTATATTGGGATACTGAGGAAAACAGTGTAGTAAGCTGTTCATTACCTCAGGAATTCATAAAATTGTACAAATCCAATAGACTGCCACATGTCAGCTTGACAAAAAACAAAGCTGTGAGGTGGGCAGATTTAGGAGAAAAAGTAACAAAATGGAAAAAGCAAACTGATTTAAAATTGTCAGAACAGGGAGTACAGAAACAGAAATTAAATTGGCTCACACAAACACGTCCAGCTGTACACTTACAACATAGTGAAAACAGCTGATTAGCATTCTTATTAGAAAAAAAAGAAAAAGCCCTGTGCGATATACCAAGCATTCTTTGGTCGACAGGAAAATCAGATGTAGGACCTATTCAAACAGCAGGTCCAGTAACCATTACACCAAAATCAGCATTTAAACCACAAAAAAGACAATACCCCTTAAGGAAGGATTCAGAGCAGGGAATCAAGCCTATAATAGCTGCATTACTCAAGGAAGGAGTACTGGTAGAATCTCTAGATTCACCATGTAATACCCCTCTATTTCCTGTTAAAAAAGCAAACGGGAAATGGCGGATGGTACAGGATTTACAAGCTGAAAACAATGCAATAATACCCAGAGCACCTACGGTGCCAGATCCACACACTTTGTTAAACTATTTGAAGCCACAACAAAAATATTTTACTGTGGTAGATATAAGCAATGCTTTCTTTTCAATACCTATACATCCTGATAGCCAGTATTGGTTTGCATTTACATTTCAAGGTAAAAGATATACCTATACACGGCTACCGCAGGGATATTGTAAAAGTCCAACGATATTTGCACAAGAAATGGCTAGCAACCTGGCAGGATTTACTCCACCAGGGGGCAGTCAGATTCTACTTTATGTAGATGACATCTTGTTAGCAGCCCCCACCCAGCAGCAATGCAGGGATGATACAATAGTATTATTAAAATTTTTAGCAGCACAAGGACACAAAGTAAACAAAAGTAAGTTACAACTTTGGAAAAAACAGGTTAGATACCTAGGATATGTAATATCCAAAGAAGGTAGAGTACTAGACGAAGATAAAAAAACAGCAATTTTACAGGCACCTAAACCAACAACCAAGAAGGAAATTATGTCCTTCTTGGGAACGACTAATTTTTGTCGAAGTTGGATATCGAACTATGCTTTAGAATCTGCTCCATTGGCTGATTTAATATATAAAACACCAATGGCAACACAAGATGTATTACGATGGACACCTAAAGCAGAAACAGCTTTCTGCAGACTAAAACAATTGATAGCTTCATCATTAGTTTTAGGACTTCCGAATTACCACAAAAAAATTTTTCAAACCGTAAATTGTAAACAGGGATACATGACGTCAGTTCTGATGCAACAGCATGGGAGTAAACAACGCCCCATAGCTTACTATTCCTCACAGTTAGACCCAGTGGCGCGATCATTGCCTCACTGTGTACAAGCAGTAGTCACAGCTGCAATGGCAGTACAGGCTTCAGCCTCTGTGGTATTATTCCACCCTCTCACATTGAGAGTGCCTCATGCAGTTGCGATAATTTTACTGCAAAAAAAAATAGCATATCTATCTCCTGCTAGACATCTTTCATGTATGACCATACTGCTGAGCCAACCTCATATGGTAATTGAATGTTGTACAACATTAAATCCATCAACGTTACTTCCGACTCCTGTGGAGGGCACACCACACAGTTGCCTGCAGGAAATTGAGCAAATAACTTTGCCCAGACAAGATCTCACTGATATGCCCTTAGATGATGCCGAGGTAACATTTTATGTGGACGGTTTATGCAAAAAGCGTCCTACAGGAAAGAATCTAGTAGGGTATGCAGTAGTCACAGACACAGGGATTTTAAAAACCCAACCGTTACAGCATAACCTGTCTGCTCAAGCAGCAAAATTAATAGCTTTGACACGGGCCTGCACTCTAGCAAAAGACAAATGTGTAAACATATATACTAATAGTCAATATGCTTTCTCTACAGTGCATGTTTTTGCGCAACAATAAAAAAATAAAAAAATGATAACATCTACTGGTAAACCGATTAATCATGCGCAACTTATTCTAAACTTATTAGATTCCATTCAGCTACCTACCAAAGTAGCTATTTGTAAATGTGTAGCTCATACAAAACAACAGGATTCGATTTCAAAAGGTAATGCACGAGCTGATGCAGCTGCAAAGCAAGCAGCTTCAGACTCAAAAACTTTACTTCTAAATAAAAAATTACAACCCTCTGAGATTTTAAATTTAGAAATGTTAAAAACAATGCAGACATTAACTACAAGAGCTAAAAAACAAAAATGGGAGAGACGAGGTGCAATCCTCAAAAATGGACTGTAATCTCCAAGGAGAAAAAGCCAATATTGCCGTCTAATTTATTTAAATATGCAGCTTTGTTGAGCCATGGTCAGAGCCATGTCTCAACAGGGGGGATGGTACAGTTAGTGAATCGAATATTCCAAACATACGGGTTTACGAATTACACACAAAAATTTTGTGCAGCATGTCATATTTGTAACAAACATCATGCACAAAGAGCATTCAAACCCAAGCAAGGGAGTTTTCCTACACCACCATATCTGTTCCATACTATCTGTATGGATTTCATAGAACTGAGTAAATGTGAAGGGAAAAAATACTGTTTAGTGATTATAGACATGTTTTCCAAATGGGTAGAAGCTTTTCCAACTAAAAATCCGGATGCAGCAACAATGGCAAAGGCCCTAGTAAAAGAAATAATTCCTAGATTTGGCATACCGGAGAGAATCTATAGTGACAATGGGACACATTTTGTCAACCAGACAATACAGCAACTTGGGAGATTCTTTGGGATCTCCTTAAAGAATCATAGTGCTTACCACCCACAGTCTGCAGGACTGGTGGAAAGGTACAATGGAATTTTAAAAAATAAGTTAAGGAAATTGATGAGTGAGACACAGAAGAATTGGATTTGCTGCTTGCCTTTAGCACTGCTGAGCATGAGAACAGTTCCAAATGTAAAGGGCATGACCCCCTTTGAAGTGATATTTGGAAGGGCATATTATGTGCCACAATGGAAAGCTCTCATGCCTGCAGAGCTGGAGGCCGACAGCTCATTAGCTAATCACATAAAGAAATTGTTAACAAATAAGACTGTTTTGCAGTTGAACTCTTTTTTAGATAAAGAACAAACGAGACCGAAAGCGGTGCTGACCCCTGGGTCCTGGGTTTGGCTGAAGGTCGTGAAAAAAAAAACTGGACAAGCCCGAAGTGGGAGGGGCCATACCAGGTACTGTTGGCGACAACTACTGCAGTTAAAGTTGCTGAGAGGTCATCCTGGGTCCACCTGACGCACTGTAAACTGGTAAAGAACTTTCAGCTTAATAAACATTTTGTGACTGATACACCACAAAGGCAGGATGGCCAAGAGCAAAATGAGTAAAAATACAAACCAACCCCGGAGATATTGTTTAACCATCTTGCTAACTATACATCTACTGACTATGATTGTGGTGACTTTCCTTTTGTTGTGATTTTTCCTGCATATAACTGCGCAAATGAAAGTGGTGAAACGTGATAAACTTTCTATAGACTGGCATCCAAACTTTAACACATACCTAGCTATGAAGCGTGTATATGTAGAGACTAGAACGTTTCAAATTTCTGGGTTTGTACTGCTATACCAACAGCATATGGAGGACTGTTAATGTCCGCTGTCCCTTTGGGGATAAATGAGACTTGGGAGAACTTACTTTTTGATACAGGTTCTGTGAGATCACAGGACAAAATTGCATTATATTTGCCTATTACACAAAAAGGAATTGTTTGTTTCTATAAAAATGATACACTCCAAGTTGGTTGGAGTAACTGTAACATAACTGTATCTTATAAATGCTATATTAAGGCTAAAGATAAAAGTACTAGTTGTAGCACAAATTATGATTCATATTTGCAATTAATGAAAACAACCATAAAAGATGTGCAGAAAAATCCTGAATTGCATAAACAGCTGTCTGTCATAGACAAGGAAATGTTTCATTCAGAGTTAACCCGCATCAGTACTAAAGTAAAAAATTGTTATTTTGTTTGTGAGAAAAAAGCATACAAATGGCTACCTGAGAATTGGTCCGGCAGTTTTTTTTTGGGTTATCTGGTTCCAGCTATAAGGCATACTGCAGAATTACCTCTAGGTAAGATATGAAACGTTGAGAGATGTAGTTTGAAAAACTGGGAATTCAGTCGAAAAACCTGCTAATCCAGTGGGTAAGATCGAAGCTGGCAGGAAGGATCATCCATCCGTGAAAGATAAAAAAAAAATTGACTCATATGGACTTGAGTGACAGTGTTATATCCTGGGCTGGAATATTCCCAGCCTATGGAGCAGTCAAATCGATCTGGGAGCTGAGAAAATTGTCAAAGCTTCTCGAAGTAATGAGTAATGCAACTTTTTCCACTCTCGAACTTGTGACTGATGAAATGAATGCAATGAGAACTGTTGTGCTACAAAACCGAATGGCTCTTGACTTCACCCTAGCGGCGAGAGGTGGTACGTGCGCGCTTATCAAAGAAGAATGCTGTGCGTTTATACCAGATAATAAGCATGAGATCAATGACCACCTAGAGGTAATACAGCAGGTATCGGCCATGACTGAACCAGGCCCAAACCCACTGACGAACTTTTTCCAGAATCTATTTGGTGGGTGGGGTTCAATCCTAATGAATATCTTGATTGCTATTTGTGTTGTCTTGCTCTCATTAGGAGCATGTGTCTGTTGTGGGATTCCCTGTATAAAAAGATTAGTCAGAGAATTTGTTGATATATCTGTAACTGAAACTATGTACCAAGACATTGAGTTGGACCTATTGGTTCCAAATGAAATTCTTTCCGAAATATAAAACAAATGACTTGCCTAGTTGAAAGTCCTTAAAGGAGAAGGCTAGGGGACGATATGATATTGTTTATGTTTCTAAATAAAATAAAAAGTATTAAAAGGAGGGAAAATGTTAAAAAAATGTGTACTTAAACATATATAAAGTGCTAGTTTAAAAAGCAAATAGTATGTAATGCATTTTATTCTATTTAACAATATGGCAGTAAGAATGATCTTACATGTAATTGCTTAAAGCTTTGGAGCTGCAGTGTGATTGAACTCTGACCCTGGCAGTAGCCAGCTCAGCAAGCTTATGTTTTTCACTAATGATTATCTGCTGGGTCAGGAAAATGAATGTATAACGCATTGAATCTTTTCTTCCTTCCTCTGAGATAGTTGGCCTTGTGAATATTATCAGCACAGCTGCTAAAAGTAATGTTGCGAGAAGAACAAAGAAGTGTATTACAAGACTGAACTGACTATTGTATTCGAGCAGGACTGAAACCTTAAAAGAATAACATTTACAGAAAGACATTATAACTGACCAGGTGCTTTGCAAGGCTGTATTATTCTCATGGAAAAACTTTTAAAAAGTATAACCTCAGCACTTTCTTATGAATAAAATATTGTAGACCATAGTGATGTAGGTGCCCTCTGACTGACCACGTCAGTAAGGTGGGCACAGCTTGAATGTATGATTATAAAATAAAGAGTATTTCCTGTATCATGCCAGACAAAATTCTATACTTGTATTGTATGGTCTTTTGCCTCCTGGTGTACACTAGTAAAGTTTTTGCATCTGAGCCTTTTGTGTTGTCCTAATTTATTTTTATTTAACAGACCTCTAGATTTGATTCATGATGAGTGGGAGGGTGAGTGTGAATCCCAAAAGGAGTCTGTTGTGGCATATGTCCTAAACCTCAGGACAAGGCTCAGGGAACTCATGGGCTTGGCCAGGAGAACCTGTCAGAAGCCCAGCAGCAGAAAAAGATCTGAAATGACAGGAACGCCTGAGCTAGAGAGTATGCTATGGGGCAGCAGGTTATGATTCTCATTCCTGTCAGACACAACAAGCTGCAGGCAGCTTGGGATGGGCCCTTCAAAATTGTAAGGAAGGTCAGTGATGTTAACTATATGGTAGAACTGCTAGACAGGAGGAAGGGGCACAAACTGTACCATGTTAACATGATGAAAACTTACCATGATAGGGAGGACCTAGTGCTAAGTATTTGCATTAGAAGGCAGGAGGAGTCTGAGGGGGATCTATGGCTACAGGGAGCCAGCCAGCAAAATCTCAAATTACTATGGTGGAGCCTATGGTTGCAGGCACATTATATGACAGTGCAACACTGTAATGTGTTCAGCAATGCAAAGGCAGCTGGAATCTCAAGACAGGGAATGGAGTAATGTATTTCCAGATAGGTTCATTCCTCTCAAGCAATGTTTCTCATGGGTCACTTGAAAAACTAGCTTAAGTCTGCAAAAGGGGAAGAAGTGTCACAAAAGGAGATACTGCCAGCACAGATAGCTGGAATTTTGTAAATAAGTATATGTCATTTGTGAATACTGAAATGATTTATATAAGATGCTTGCTTTGCAAGTGTATTAGAACTGTATTTTATGTACATATTAAACTGGTTTGTATAGACATGTGTGTTGAAAAGGTATTTTATAAAGTGTTTGTGTTTGAACTGTAACCACAGTGTGCCCTGCTGGAAAAAAGCAGAAATGTACATGCATTAGTGTAACTCTCTAAAGGTATATATATATTTTAACAGTGGAAGCTGGAATACAGGAGGCTAACTTCAGTCCAGCAAATTTTAGGAGAATAGCTAAAATTAAATTACTTTATAGGCTACACGTTAAAAGATTGTATCTTTCAGTTTTCATGTAGCTAGAGACACAGTGTCTGTGCTGAGAAGCTTTCTGTATTGTCTTTAGGGTGAATTAATTACTAGTCTTGAAAGTATGAAGAAATGCAATTGTTTATGACTTCCAGCATCTGTCAAGGATCTGAAGTCTATGTATTTTCACAGGTAGATGCTAAATACTGCCAGCTTCCAGCAGTGGGGGTTTCACCTGGGAACTATAGTCAGATGACAAGTAATGTCATTCTGCAAGCTATCCCAGCAGTAAAATTTGAGATATTAATTTGAGAAGTCCCTTAGTGAGACAGAGCATTCTGTATTCCTTCTTGGACCTGACAACAACTAGAAGATCCAGTCACCACATCTGTCTTGCTCTATTAGTACGTTTGTAGGTTATAGTCATTTTCTTAGATACAGTCATGAATATAGTGAAGCTTAGTTTATATATTTTCTTTATTTATTTGAGACTGTCCTGCAATGTTGTTTTAAATATTCCATGTGGTTTTGAACTCTGATGTCACTGTGAATAGATACTGAGTATTTTCTTGTTCTTTTATTATTTATTATTAAATATATTTAAATATTTCATTGTGGATGATCTGTGTAGGGATATTTAAGTTTTGAGAGTACTTGCATATTTATTTGGTGACAGTGTGTGTGTGTGTGTGTGTGTGTGTGTGTGTGTGTGTGTGTGTGTGTGTGTGTGTGTGTGTGTGTGTGTGTGTGTGTGTGTGTGTGTGTGTGTGTGTGTGTAAAACAAATCTCCAAGAGTGTGTGGGTCAGCTACTTGGGCAGGGACATGAAGAACTGGTTGGACACAGAGAGTGTTGGAGGACTTGGCTTGGAACCCAGGCTAAGGACTCAACCCTATAGCTGTGCCAGTGGAGAGTCTTATTGGGGATCTGGAGGAAGAGAGAGAAACCAGTCCCAGACTGACTGTGGTCTCTGTGTGCTCTTAAGGGAAATTGCACTGGATGCAGAGAGCTGCATCTGGAAATACTGTGTGTGTACTTGTCATCCTCCCAGGGAACATCAGCCCACTCTTGCCAGTGGTGAGGATTGAGGCTCCTTGATTACTGGTCCAGTGGTGGGTCATCAAAACTTCATCTTATCATGTCCCCATAAATATGGGTATTACAGAACCAATTTGTGTGTGGGCACATAATTTATGGCTATAGCCTTTGTTTTATCTGCATTAATTTTATATCCCAAAAACACATGATACTGTCTCAAAATGTTTCACAACACTGAGATATCATTTTCTGGCTTTATCAGGTACAGAACATTATCATCTGCAAATAAAGCCAATTTTTCTTGCTTATCATACCAATTTTAGCGTTGTATTTCTGAGTCCCTTATTTTCTTTGCCAATGGCTGTAAATTCAAAACAAATAACAAATGAGAAAGAGGACACCCCTGCCTGGATCCTCTGTTCAAGCACAGCTTATCTGAGGGGGAACCTCCCACTTGAATTCTTACCTCTGATCCTTCATATATTCTTCTAATTAACCTTATTATTTTATTAAGGAATACAAATGCTTCCGATGTCTTACTCATAAAATCCCAGTTTACTCTGTCAAATACTTTCTCTGCATCGACCCATCAATATCAGATATATTTTATTACATTCTGCTTCCTTCTGGATAATCTTTGTTCTGTTAACATTGTCAAATGTTTCCCTCCTCTCCACAAAACCACACTGATCCATGTCTATCAATTTTGGCAATGTCTTTTCTATTCTCTTAACTATTATAGACATAAACACTTTATAGTCATGGTTTAAAATTGAAATGGGTCTATATGAAGTTGGGTTTAAAGAGTCGTTGTTACCTTTAGGTAATACAGCCACCATTGCTTTCTTCCAAGATGTGGGTGTTTCTCCTCCTTTTAAAATACTGTTAAGCAAATCTTCCAGATCTTTATCACTTTCTTCCCTCTTAATTCCAAACCTTTCACAGAAATACCATGTATTCCTGGAGACTTTCCAGAAGATTGATTATACATCACTCTTTTAATCTCCTCACCTCCTATCTTAACTGTTAGTTATTGAGCCTTGTTTACTCTAACCTTGTAATAATTAAGTTTTCTATAAATGTTTCCATTTTTACTCTTTCTTGATTTCCACATTTCTCTGCTTTATATAGATTTTCATAACATTTCCAGGTTATCTCTAAAACCTCTACAGGATCTCTAGTTATTTTTCTTGTTATAGGTTCCCCAAGTTTGATAACAACCCTTTCAACATTCTATTGCCAAAGTTGTTGTGCTAAATGTTTTTGTGATCTGGAGTTGATATCAAAAAATAATTACTTAACTGCAATCTTTCTAAACTCATGCATACTATCCAGATACTCCCTTATTTTCTTTTTACCACTCTGCATTTGCTCCTGCTATTGTTCTATGAGATTTACCTTATTCTGCAATATTTTAACCTTTGTCAGCCCCTCTAAATAATTTCTATTACTTCTTCTTCTTTCAGCTTTTCCTGGTTAGGGGTCGCCACAGCAGATCACCTTGTCCGCTCATGACTGGCAGTCGGGTTTTGCAGTGTTGAGATGCCAGCCTGGCGCCCAACCTTCCACAGAAGCACACACATGCATGCACTCACACCTAGGGCCAATTTAGAGTGGCCAATCCAACTACAGCATGTCTTTGGGATGTGGGAGGAAACCAGAGCACCCAGAGGAAACCCACACAACCACAGGGAGGACATGCAGACTCCTAATTACTATTACTATTTAACCATATCCCTTTCCTTGTATTTCAACCCTATTTTTAAAATCTGTATTCATTTTATGCCAGTCACTAATTATAACTTCAGAAGATATTTCTATCTTTCTTAACAACCCTTGAATAGTTTCCACTACCCATTCCTTAAATTCCTCTCTTTTTAAGAGGTAGGTGGGAAGGCACCAGTGTCTTATTTTTACTTCATTACCCAGCATTTTTAACTTAGTTTTTTATTGGTGCATGATCAGAAACAGCTATTGGATGTGTGTTGAAGCTTTCAAATAAAAGCATGTGTTCCTGTGAAATATAATTTCTATTTAGTCTAGCCCAGTTATTGTACCTTGGGGAATAATATGTAAATTCTGTTTGAGTTCCTATTACTGAATTCACATCTTCCATACCAAATATTTTCAAAAATTTCTTCAGAAACCTACCCTCTTTTGTTATATTGTCCCTTCTAGGTTCCTCTGATACATCTTCACTATTGCAAATCAAATTGTAGTCCCCACCTATAAATTATATTGACTGCTGAACACTGATTATTTCTCCCCAAATTTTCTTAAGCTCCATAGTAGCAGCTTTTGCTGGAATATTAATACATGCCATTGTAATCTTCCTTCCTTACCAATAGTGTCTTGCTACCACAGATCTACCATTGCTGTCTTATTTTTTTCACCTATCACTAATGGAGCCCCTCTAGCAATTAGTATAATTATTTGTCTTTTCCTTTGTCCGTGATATTCCACTGAATATCCATTCTGAAATCCTCTCTTTGTAAAATTCACATGCACATTTCTTTCCAAATTTGCCTCACGTAGCATTGCTATTTGCAATGTGTGTTTCTTAATATAATTCAGTGCTATTTCCTTTTTATCTATACCTGTAAGGCCATTCACATTCCAGGATAACATGGACAGCATAGCCATCATGATAAAAAAAAAAAAAATACTGTTCCCACTTTTTATACATGGCAGTTTTTTTTTTGAATGTGTATTTCCAATTTTTGTGTTACATGTATATATTAATGTTGGTAAGACTGATCTTTCATACAGTTGTTTCTTCTCATATCCATTTGGACCTATGTCACATTTTTCAAGACTTATTTGCAATCTAAATCTTGTGTCCCAAATGGTATTTATTTAATTTATTTTTTGTATTTATTTATAATGGTAATGCTACTAATTGATATTATTTAATGATATTCATGAATGCATGAGTTTTGATTCACTATATCTTTTAAGCTAAGACATACTAATAAATTTGGAATCAGAAAAAAAAACTGTAATGATGTTACTCATTATGCACTTTAAAATAATGTTGACCACTAGCAAAACTGTCTCAAGTGTAGCTATATTTTGGACAAATTAGCCATATGGACATAGATGACACTTCACTGAGGTACATCAGGACACATACCCTAGCTGTAAATACTATACTTTCATTGGTGCTTTTTTATGATATAGCAGCAGATTTTTTTTTAAGGAAGTGCTTACCATCTCAGCCATCCAGTGCACACATGCCACCTACCATGTAGACTATGAAACTGTCTGGAGTTTGGATTATCATTGCTAAATTTCTGAATCAGAGGTGCTTCTTTCCCCACCTCCACCCCCAACACCTCTCTGTTTAGTTAACTCTCTGCCACTCTTTCCACCAAAGATGGTAATACCAGCAGCTAGTATGTCCATTTGGGGACTGATACCTATAGGCACTGGTGACTTGAGAAGGATGATCGGATTAATTAGAGATGGAGTTCTGAAGCAATTGTTTATTTTGCTGCTATTGGTTTGTGCAAGCCAAATGTTATGGCTATATTCTAAGTAATTAAAAAAATGGATGACAGAGAAAAAATTCACCAATAATCACCACAAATCTCCGTACCACAGGATCCAATGAAGGCAGTCCCACAGCTTGATGTAAAGGCCAATATGAAGAAAACTTAGTTAAATCCACAGAAAAAATTTTCAGTCCACAAGACACGAACTCAAATGCTGTATAATGGTAAATCTTTCTGCTTGCATTCTGCTTGGAACAGTTTGAATACTGTCGTGCTGTGCTGTGTTGTCATTAAAAGTTTTTACCATTATACACCGTTTGAGTTTGTGTCTTGTGGACTGAAAAGTTTTTCTGTGGATTTAACTAAGTTTTCTTCATATTGGCCTTTACATCAAGCTGTGGGACTGCCTTCATTGGATCCTGTGGTACGGAGATTTGTGGTGATTAATGGCTATATTCTAAGTACTTGAATGGTCTGCTCTAGTTTTCTGTGTTACTACTAATCATATGTCAGGGTAAGTGTCCAGTACAAGGCAAGTAAACTTAAGAAGCTCCTCTTCAATAATTCTTTGGAGTTAGGACCAGAGCCTCACAATTTTTGAAAAGAAGAAAGGAAAACACAGCTGAGCTGAATTAATCTATTTAATGACTTTACTCTATGCCTCACTGGAAAAATGAGTCACATACTCAGTACTTAATTATTTATATTTTGACAGGAATTTCTTCCTGGAAATTCTCCATTTTTAGTGCAGTCCTAGGAAGAAAAGTAGCAAAAGTTTTTTTTTTAAGTACAAAGTCAATACACGATAAAAGGATCTTCAAAGCATTATAAGCATTCAATAAGATTCATAACAATGTGAAATGCACAGAAATGCACAGTGCATATACACAGTAAATACCAATGAAAACATAGATATCTGCACAGGGGTCAGATGACAGCAATGGAGTGAAGGTGCTCAAACAGATACCTAAGGAAAACTGCTTTATTAAAAAGTCAGTAAAATACTTACAAAAACAATATTCTACTGCAATAATTTTTCAGAGTTCATTATAAGAATGACATACATACCTAGTACATATTTTACAGAACTATATAGAGAATAATAGCAAATATAAATATGATTGATGCAACTAATTCTGCTTTACTCTGTCGCATATCGCCTACTCAGAGGCAATCTCTGCCTAACATACAAAGCTATGTCAAACCCAGAGCTGTTGGACATGCTCCACGTAAAGAAATCCCAATCCCTCCGAGCTACACGCTCTAGGGACCTAAACCTTGTCACCACAATAAACAGAATATGCTGGAGGGATAGATTCCTGTCCCAGAGACTTCCCATACTCTGGAACAAACTACCTATCTATATCAAACAAAGCTCCTCATTAGCACTCTTCAAGAAAAATCTTGATGATTGGATGGAAGATAGGAAATTCACCCCGGGAATCACTTCTGTGGCTCTGCTTGACAGGGTCACAGGAAAATAATTTTCTTGGGTGGCAAAAGCCAGGGTACCATTTGGCTAGGCTTATATAGGCCCTAGAGCCAATAGCCTAGTACCTACCTATGAATCTATGAACTACTCCTACATAAGCAGTACAGGTTTAATTTGCATAACTGAAACAGGATATTGATGGTAATCTATAAGTTGGCCCACAGATAACAAAAAGGTATCTGGCAGCTGGTGCCTATTTAATCATTTGTTAGCCCTGTAAGTGAACTGATCTTTGTGGACCTTTGTCAGCCACAGTAAAAACAACAAAAACGAATACAGCATATATGGATGGTTTACAGTAGTCACTGAGCTAGCAAGTCCTCAAAAAGGAAACCATAGTCAGTAACACAGCAGCAGTTCAGGAATTCTAAGCCTAGCAGTTAACACAAGTCATTTGACTAGGACAAAAAAAACTATGAGTGCATGCACATAATTTGGTGGTTACTTTCTGTCTGGTGCTGAATTTTATTGAGTATCATTAATGCAGCATTCTCCATTGGTTGGTCTACAAACTAATGAATTATGTTGTAGTGTCTGATGGGAATGTGTGATAAATAATAAAATCATGTTTGCATAGGGACTGGGGGAGGCACCTGATGTGACCCACTAGTCAATTTTTGAGCCCATACTTTCTCTATAAAGCAATAACATCTGGAGGTGAAAATGCTGTAGGGTTATGGATTGAATCATGAATTCCTTGCTTTGTATGTGTATGGAATGTCCATGCTCTCCAACTGTCCAGGTATTCCTTGTTGTGGATGACTGGCTAATGTATCCATGATACACGACCCCTGGCCCTTTGGCTTGGACTGTGGCTAAAAACGGTCTAAGAAAGAACCAGTTAACGAATAAATACGTAGAAGTGTCACCCAGATAAACAGAAAAAAAACTTCACTCATTGAGGAGGAACTGTGATAGCCCTTAAAAGGTTGCGATCACTTATCACTCAGCGAGGAAAAGTACTTCACAACCACTCAAAAAACTACACGTGCACACCTCAAAGCAAGTAGTGCACACATTTATACCGTAGTACCAATAAATCTAGATTACAAAATCAAAACCCATAGTTACAGATACACAGCATTATGTTTTGATGGTCCTCCAGAGTATATCTTTATATTTCCGAAGGTACCCTCGTCCCCATCTGCAAAAGATCAGCTTGTTTATTTGTATTATTATTATCATCATTATTTGCTCTTTCTTTTAGCACCAGAATTCTCACGCTGAACTTTCGCTGCACACTAAGTTGCACTGTTGATTGTTCTTCACTGATGAAGTACTCCAATATTTTTAATGTGCTGACTGCAATACTCATAAAATCTTCCTGCTCTTATTGTACCGTTCACAATCTCTCGATTGCTAAAACTGCTTTCTAATTCATTATCTACCGCAGGCATACCTCTCAATTGTACCTCATTACGAGGAACGTACCTCATTTGGGGTGTTAAAAAGTTCACGTTCCTCGAAGTTCCACATTGAAAGACTGTCACACATTCAGTGTTAGGATTTTTTTTAAGTGAAATCCATTTTAAAAAGATATATGACTCATATTAATTCATTAAAAGATCTTCTTTATAAGTAAAACCAGCATACTTTAACCATCATATGACTTTCCTAGTTGAAGTTGTTAGTAAGCCATTAGTATGTATTCCACATTATGAGTGCTAGTGTTCCTCATTTTGGAGATCGAAGGTTGAGAGCTATGCGCACTAGAACTTTTCACGTCACGGCTCCTGTTGACATTTGGGTCTGGGCTCGGACCAGCTAGATCAATAGGTAATATGGCCACTTAAGAACAGGTTGCAAACCATCACCGTAATACCTTTAGGCACAGTGTTTATTATTTTTTTTTTTCATTTCCGGATTACGTAATGCTTTTCTACTACATCCCAAACAATCGTCTCTTTCTATTGATTGGCTGTCTATAGTTTCATCTCGTGGCACGGTTTTTCTATGACTGGTTAGAAGATCTGCCAATCAAAGTAGAGCAGTTCTACAGAGAGTGTGCGGTATTCAGGTACTTCTAATAGTTTTGCTTTCATGAAAATCAGAAGTAATACATTCTGGTTTTGTTTCTCGGAAGTATTAAAATTATTGGAGAGCAGTTTACCTGGGGGTTGTCTTTAAAATTTTGTAAATAACGGAGTTTCCCTTGTAGGAATGGATGGGGATGACTTCCGCATACAAGTGCTTGGATGCTGCAGGGTGTTGGCAAATGCCTACTATTTTGAAGATGCATTTGACCGCTAAACGATGGGGTTGATGTTTTATTGTGTTAACTTACTGTGGAAGCTACTTGACCAATTTCAGTGGACCAGGTCCTTTAAGCTTGAGTACTATTGTAAATAAATGCTACAAATCTTTGCTGTTTCTATTTTTGTTTTTCTCCTAAAATGAGCGGCTTTGCAACAGAAACGTATAGGTAATGGTCAGTGATAGTGCCAGTATGTTTGTTAAGAGTTCTTTTTTGTCTTACAATGCAAAATGGTAGTGATTGTTGTATTTACGTTTCAAGTGATGCAGACCAGTGCTAAAGTGCCCGTGATTTCGGGCCTGCGTACCAGGTTTTGCTTTTGTCTTGATTCTTGGTGTAAGAAGCAAATATCTGCGCCCCAAACATATGTATTAGAAGAGTGTCCATTTATCTTTTTGTATGTTATTTAAGCTAAGTGCAGTGGACCACGAGGAATATTTTTCAGCCATAACATCATACCTGCCATTGATGCTGCATACAAACATTGTAGGACAAATAGCTGCAGTGTAGAGAAAAAGTGCAATAAATAATTTAAAACAAGAAAAGTCCAGCATAGTATTTCTAATCCGGACATGACGGCTTAATCGATGACCACAATATTGCTCTGAAGGAATAGTTACTTTGGCAGATAAACAGTCAGCACTTGCAGATAGGTTAATTGTGACTGTTATACTTGGAAGAGGTCTGGTTGCATCCGTAAGTAAATGTCTTTTAGTATTGATAGAGAATATTCCTAATTTACAAGGCCTCTTAATGACAGCAAGCAGCAAACATTAAAAAGTGCTATGTTACACAGAGGAGAATTCAGACTTTTTGTAATAAAGCAGTTAGTGCTGAAGGTCCAGTGTGCCTACCTCATAACAAACAAGTATTCTTATTATTAGGTTAAATCAGCATATGATTTTGAACACATTGTGGTAATAGTTGTGTAGCTCAAATGTTTGTGGTATACCTCTAGCACTTTTGAGATGTAATTTTTCATGCAGTTCTGATCCATTTGTGACCTTTGTGTTAAAGTACTTCCTGGGGACTTAGTATCTTGAGGCACTGCCTTCATTCTGTATACTAGTATCTATGTTTCTAAGTACTGTCTTACTTGGCTCCCTGCCAGTGCTTTGTTTACTAGTCATAGACTGTTACGTAAATCTGCAGTCGCAAAATGTTGTATTGATTTAAATGCAGAGCAGTCAGAAAAACTTTTACAAAATAAAAAATTCACTTATAGGTAGAAAACCTGTCAAAATCTGGTTTAGTGCGTAAAATATAAGATCTTAGACAAAGGACATGGCTGCAGCAGCACAGATGCCTGCAATGACTCGGAGAGTCTGTAACAAGCAGACTTTGGCAGTATACAACAGCTCCTCCTTTCCTATATTATTAAACTTTTTAAAACATCATACATTTCTTAACTCGTGCATTTTCAGCTAATTCTGTCCTGTCTGGGACCTTATACCGGTTACTGCCCTCCCAGGCCACTGTACGGTTGAGCTACAGCCTCTGGTCCTAGAATGCATTGGCTGGTGTAAAATGTAATCTGTGCTGTTGTCAATAGTCTGGAAAGTTGCTGAATGCATCTGAACTGATAATTCTAATTTCGAGTTGCTAACCATTATCTGATAGTCTAGGATTTGTGTGATAATTTTCTAGAGCCGATCATTGCACGCATAATTTCTTTTCATTTTTTTGATAAATTATTATAATATTTTTAACTACCATTGTTTTGCTATTTTAATCTGCCTACTGTACATCCCTGCATTTAACTGTGTGACTCTTGACATTTGGTCTTTAAGTCTTTGATAGTCAAGAAGTACCCGTTAGCACATCTGCTTATGACAAGGTGACTCGGGCACATGCATGCGTAAGAGGCTTGCAAGTGGGAGTCCAAGTTGGTACAGCAAGACCTAGCTTTTTGGCAGATTGTTGCTTAGCCTGATAGAGCTTGTTGTGGTTTATGATTATGATTCATAACCAGTTTTGTGATCATGTATTGCTGCAAAGCATACATAGTATTTTAATATTTAAAATAAGTTGTGTTTTATAGTGTTTTGCTTCCTCATTCCATTCCAAGTCAGTCTGAGCAATTCTTAATAATAATCTGATAACTCGTGCATGGCATAGTGGCGTGTGTGTGTGTGTGTGTGTGTGTGTGTGTGTGTGTGTGTGTGTGTGTGTGTATATATATATATATATATATATATATATATATATATATATATATATATATATATATATTTTATTTTTACCATTTGTAAACTGGGTGTGACCAATTAGTTGCATGCCTTTGTTACTGACTGTCCTTGGCGTGTTGATCTGTTAAAATACTGCTTACATGGATTGCAGTCCGCTGTCACTTGTTTCCACGGGGTAGAACAGCATATTCTGCGTGAATGAAAATCTAGAGTATTGTGGAATTAGTACTTCTGAACAAGTTAGAATATGATTAAACTTTTGGATTTTTACTTCACTTAAATATGTCCACTAAATATTGTGGTTACAGTGTGGGCATCTTCATTTTGCATTTTTTTTTCATATGGCTAGGCATGCCCACTAAACATGGCTACAGTGTGAGCATCTTCATCGTTTTGATGTAGCTACTGTAGTGCTTTTTTGTGTTTATTTGGTCACATTGTATCCATAGTGTCAGGTTCTGTGGTACACAAGCTCCACACGGCACATCCTGGTCACTGTCACTGACCAGCAGCATTTTTTTTTTATAATCATAGTAGTTACTAGGAAGAAGTCGAGCTGAGATGTGTTACTATTCCAGATGCTTTAGAGTGTTTTTGTCCAGCTAGCATAGCTGGACAGTCTGCATTGCACTGACGAATTGTATTGTATTTCATGCTAGAGTAAGAGAGCCTTCATTGGTGCTTTTTTTTTTTTTTTTTTTTTTACACAGGTTTAGCCATTATGATTGTAGCATGTCTTGGCAGGTTAAAGCAATGCATTAAAAATGTAGTGTACCCAACTGTCAACCTAAGTTTGATTTCAATTGTCTTCATGACTCCGAGGCTTTTTGGTCATCAAAGGCAGGATGCACTATGGGTCTTGCCTAGTTAATATCGAGAAATGTTTTCCTAGCACACGACTTATGACAGTGTTGGTACTGTTAAACTGTACAAAAAGCATTCTTGTTTGTAGCAATGCAGTTGCTTTTTTCAGAATTAGACACTGAAATCTAAGCCTTCCAATACAGCTTTCTGTAGTGAAAGAAAGTACTGCCTCTTTATAATAGAGCAATGTATCATATGCTAGTTTTTACTGGTGGCCAGGGATAAAAGCTTGTCTGCACTTGCTCTGAAGTGATCAATTATTTGTTCTACAGAATGTAATTTTACATTTTTGTGTGCATTGAATAAAGTTTGTGGTTGTAATAGTGATGCTGAGATAAATCTAAATCCCTTAGAGCCACGCGCTCGAGGGACTTGAACCTCAGCACAGAAATAAATAGAACATGCTGGAGGGACAGATTCATAACCCAGAGGCTCCCTTCGCTCTGAAATAGAATTCCAATTCATGTTAGGCAGAGCACCTCACTGACTCTCTTCAAGAAGAATCTCGATGAGTGGATGGGG
This sequence comes from Protopterus annectens, assembly GCF_019279795.1. Classification (NCBI taxonomy): domain Eukaryota; kingdom Metazoa; phylum Chordata; order Ceratodontiformes; family Protopteridae; genus Protopterus; species Protopterus annectens. Next base: position 48,035,833 of record NC_056728.1, read on the forward strand.
GATCGTAGGTTTGTCCCGGGGATTACTTCCGTGTAACTATTAGACAGAGGCACATTAAACTAAACTTTAAAAAGGGCACAGTATACTCAAATCAAGGGGTGGCATAGGTTTGTCCCGGGGATTACTTCCGTGTAACTATTAGACAGAGGCACATTAAACTAAACTTTAAAAAGGGCACAGTATACTCCAATCAAGGGGTGGCGTAAGCCAAACACAATCAGGCTAGGCTTATAAATGCCCCAGGGCAGATAGAGCTAGCTGGAATGATTTTAGTATTTCGAGTTTCAGTGATACTTAATGTTACCACTTCTGGTTGTGATGCGCAATTTTTCTATGTCTGTAGAAACTCATAACTGTATAATATAATGTTATCTGTGAAATATTCACATTTATTTAGAGTTTCTTAGAAATCCATATTCATTCAGATGTCCGAGTGCACTTTCATGATGCTTGTGTCCTGACATTACAGAAATTGTAACCTTGCCCACAATACTGTGAGATTCTAGAAGCTGTTTGTCGTCTGTCAGGTTGATTGTGTCCTAACTTTCCAGTAATTGTCATCTTGTGCACAATACCATGAGGTTCTAGAAACGGTTTGTTTTGTGGCAAGTTGATCTGTGCCAGGTAGCCAGAGATGAAGCATTTCTAGATGCAAAATGACTGTAGTGTTAAAGGAGTTTGCGCTTACTAATTTTCAGATAGCTTTCCCCTTCAAGCTTAAGTATGCTTTTACTGTGTTTTTGTTAGATTATTACCTACCTTGTAGAAGCATTTATTTACTTATTTGGCAGGTATTGAACTGGACCTCAAGGGCTCCTTTTCAAACACACCCTTGTTAGATTGATGAGTAAAACATAAACTCACATAAAAAATAATAAATGGTAATGAAACACACAAACTTACTTGGCCATAAAAGACATAATGCACAGATCAGAACCGAAGTAAAAACAGCAAGGTAGAAAAAGTCAAACATATTTACAAAAAATGAGTTTCACCTATCTCTCCAAGGATAACCATACCCATACAGAAGACAAGCCTTACATGTGGTTCATCTGCACTTCATATGTCATTGTATGTTCCATCAACACAGCTGATAGCCACATTTCCACTTTGAAATATGTACTGAAGATTGATTGATCGGAGGAGTTACCATATTCAAAACTTGCTTGTAATGCATTTTATAAGAAGTTTATTAGCGTGACAATATGCAGTTCATTATAGTGCCTCAACAGGCTTCTTTATGAATGAAACTCTGTCTTTACGAGTGTACTGTGTCAAAATTGTAATGAATTTTCTTGGGGGGTGGGGAATTTAAATAGGTTACCAAAAGTGCATCAGTCTGTGGAAAATTCAGTGATATGTACCTTTACTTGTAGTATATAGGCTGTGCACCAGAGAGTTCTGTAGAGGAGTTTAGGCACACAGTGCAGAATTTCTGTTTGCAAACTTGATTATTGTTTGAGGGACAGTTGCAATCTAATGTTTAAATTGCAAGGTTTCATTTTGTCTGCAAAATATTTTTTAGAATACTTCATAGGATCATAGGAGGTTACTAGGCTAATGGCTGCAGGGCCCTTACAAGCCTAGCCAAGTTCAACCCGTGTTCCCAAGGGTGTCTGGTTTAAGCAGACACTAAAATCAGTACCTATTGCCCCTGTCCAAGAGGTACACAGGTGGAACCCCCAGGGTGAATTTCCAGTTATCCATCCAATCATCCAAATTATGCTTAAATAAGGTCAATGAGGGGCTTTATTTAACATGAATAGGAAGCTTGTTCCAAACTTGGGGCAACCTCTGTGAGACTCATCTGTCTTTCCAGCAAGTTCTGTTGATGTGATATACCAGGCTGAGCTCCCATGTGCCATTTGACTTGCGAATGACCCAGCTTTAATGGAAATGTTGCACAGAGACTGCTGTATATGCAAAGCACAGGTCGCCTCTGGGTAGTCTGTATGACACAGAGTAAAGTGACGACGATTTCAGTCTGTCTGCTTAAGTCAGATATTGAAGACCCTGACTTTTCTTTGTAAGGAACCTTTGTGGTCTGTCCAATTGCTGCAGGTGTTTGGAAAGGAACATATCAAAGGGAGCGTTGTACTCTTGTTATTGACCTAATGAGGTAAGAGTACAGGGGGTTATAACCTCTTCATATTTTTTTTTCTGGAGGCAATGCCCTTACTTATGAGACGAGCAATATAAAATGCTCTTCTTACCACTGTGTGATCGAAGTTGAGTAAGCTGTCGACCTCTGTGGCCCGATCTCTCATCCCTGACTGTGTGCTTAGGGTATTGCTATTGATATGGTAGTCTGCAGGAATATCGCCCTTACCAAAGAGGATGACAATGCATTTTTTTGCATTAAGTCCATGACTTTGGTGCCAGTCATTAGTCTGTGTAAGACATGCTTGAAAGATGTTTACATCGCTAGGCGTTTCAATGATCGCTCCCAGTTTGCAGTCATCAGCAAACTTTCTCAGCCACAGTCCTTTAGTTTTAGACTGTAATTTGGAAAAGTAGATTCTAAACAGTAGGTGCCCCAGAATCGATCCCTGTAGAACATCACTGGTTTCGGATCTGCCAGAGGAGGCGAGTCTCCTATTTTGACTGCATGAGTTTTATCAGTGAGCCACTTTGCAATCCATCTGACAATATATGGGTTGATATCCAGCTGGGTTTGTTGGTCATTATTTGGTAATAGAAAAAAGGGTTACAATGCTTTCAGACATGCAAAAGAGTGTCATAGTTGCATATCCATAATAACTATACATTCCAATCACTTCAGACAATTCTTTTATTTATTTATTTATTTTTATATTTATTTATTTTTACATTTGTTTGCTGGGAAAGTCTGACTGGACTAGAAGTCCATTTTCAGTGGAGGCCCAGGGAGAAAAGCAAGCTCCAAGACATACAATACATAATACACCTAGCAAAATTTAGTAATTTAACATTTTTTCAAAGTATTTCAAAAGAGCATTAGAAAGCGCAGTAAACTGATTACAAAATATGGATATATACAATGTAGAAAAATAGTTACACTAATAGTTAGAAATATTAGTGGTTACAATAAATATTGCACACAGACCTCTGAGCTAAATACTTATTCAGTCTTTAAAAGTTAGGACAAATATATGTAAGCTTGAATTAATAGGTTTAAAAGGGAGTGAAGTGTGTAGAGAATGTGAGTAAAAAGGTAGTTTGGAGTAAGTTTGGTTAGTGAAAGGATATTATAGAGAGATTGTTTTAGTCTGGGGCAGTAGATTGGGCAGTCTCAATAGGTGAACTAGGTTTATTTCAAATTAGATATTTTAGCCAGGTTCAATGCATGTACAAATCCATGTAGCAGATAGGTGGGCTTTTAGTAGTTTTTTGAATTGTACTATGTTGGAGTTGGTGGTGCTGTGGTAACGTTGTCAATCTCACAGTATGACGTTGTCCTGTTCGATTCTCAGCTAGAGTGTCTTCTATGTGGTGACATGTATGAATGGGCGTACCTTCGTTGAAGGTTGTGTGTCAGGGCTGGCAACTCGGCACATAAAAATCTACTGCCAGTCATTAGCGGACCGGAGTTCCGCTGTGGCGACCCCTAACCGGGAAAAACCGAAAGACGCAACAACTATGTTGGAGTTGGATTTACTATCAAATGGAAGACTATTCCACATTTTGGCGACGCTGCAGGAGTAGAGGGATTCTCTAGTATGGCTTTTGCATTTTGTTATCTCTAGTAATGCCTTATGGCTAGAGTGATGGGTCTGGTTATTTGAGTAGTGAGCCAGTAAGTTCTTTAGGGCTGGAGTTTTTTCATGATGGTTTATATGGTGAGCCACTTGTAGCTCACTGAATTTTAGCAATGAAGGGAGTTCAAGCCACAAGAGTTTTCTGAGTGAGTGGCAGTGATGAGATCTGTAGTTAGCTCCTGTTGCAAATTTTGCTATTTTGTTATAACCGGTTTCTAGTTTAATTAACTCTGACTTTCTAAGGTTGGTAAGGATAAGGGAAGTGTAAGGTGGGTTCTAGCATTAGTTGCTCTGGTGTCTGCTGTAAAAGTGTTTACATCTGTAGAGGCACCCTAGCTTTTTGTGAACTTCTTTTTATAGACTGGGCAATATGAGTGTCAAATAGCATATTCTGGTCAATGGTGATCCCTAGCAACTTTGTAGTAGCATTATATCTAGAAGCACAAAACGGTGGACTACCACTGTAGCACAGTATATAGGTTCATAGGTTGGTACTAGGCTATCAGCCCTAGGGCCTGTACAAACCTGGCCATAACAATTCCCTGGCTATTTCTTCCCACACTATTTACTTCCCTGGATCCCTGTCTAGCAGGGTGACTGACGTGATCCCCAGGGTGAATTTCCTTTCTCCCATCCAATTGTCAAGGTTCCTTTTGAAGATGGCCAAAGAGGTGCTCTGCTTGACATGTATGGGCAGTCTATTCCAGAGTCTGGGGAGTCTCTGGGTCAGGAACCTATCCCTCCAGCATGTTTTGTTTATTGTGATGACCAGGTTTAGATCCCTGGAGCGTTGTGGCTCTGAGGGATTGGGATTTCTTTAAGTGTAGCATGTCCAACAGCTCTGGGTTTGACATGGCCTTGCATGTTAAGCAGAGATTGCCTCTGACTAGAAGAAGTCAATCAGGTTCAGGAGACAAGATCGGCCCTTCACGAACCCAAACTGGGTGAGGTCCAGTGTTTGAAGATTGCCAATGTCTTTGTTTATAAGTTCCATAACTTTTGTATCTCTAAACCTAAACTAATGTTAAACCTTTTCTGAACCAGTTGGTCATGTGTTATGCTCTAACATAAATGTGTACTTTCAAAAAGAGTTGCATATAGTTGTCCCACTCGTGTAAGAAAGTACTGTAAAATCCATTTTACAGTTTGCATTCAAAAGAGTGGTAGTCCACTGTTTTATGCTTCTAGATATAATGGGGTAGTAAGGTTTGTAGTGTCCACATTTCAAGACTGGAATGGTAAATTGCATATTTTTAAAGATAATCATACTGTACCACCTCATTGCTGTAACCCGAGAATTCCAGTATCACCAAAAGCTTATCCCCCGCCTTGTATGATGTATTTGTTCCCTAGTAACAAAGTAGCTAAATGCAATTTCTTCCAAACCTTTTAGGCTTGGCGTATCTACATATCAGTTGGATGTAATTCTAATTAGTCCGTGCTTATTTCCCTTCTTGACTGCTACCTTTAGATGACATCTGTCATAAATTCACTATGTTAAAATGTGTAACAACAGTTATACAGGTGCAGACTTGAGAAAAATCTTTTTGAGCTCAAGAATTCCTTTATACAGAGGGAGAAATTGAGATTTGTGACATCCCTGCCTATTTGACCGTGAACCCCCTTTGAGTTTTGCTATCTGTCCGCTTTTAGATGCTTTAAACCATTTTACAAAGGAGGGTTCTTAAATAGATTTTTACAATTTATCATTAACAGTCCTATAGGAGGTCATAGCTTACGGCCTAGACTGTTTGTTTAATGGGAAAACATTGTTTGTATTTAATTGAAGATTGGTGGTGCCTATCCTTTGGCTTCTGTGTTTTTTAAGGCCTGAGTGGAATGCTTTGTGTGTGTGTGTGTGAGTGTGTGTGTGTGTGTGTGTGTGTGTGTGTGTGTGTGTGTGAGTGTGTTTTTGTAATTTATCCTTTCACTTGGTATATATGTAAATCATATTCCCAGCAGCAATGTAAAAGTCTACACAGAAGGATGCTTGTCTGTCTGGACTTTGGTTCCAATAAATCATTTCACCACCCATTTTTGTAAATGGGATTGTCCAAGACCCTGTCCAACAGATTCTGCTGTTTTGGTTGGCACATTGTCTTCTTATCCATCTTTACAGTCTCCCATCCCACCCTTTTGGATCCTATCCTTTCCATTGGGATTTTGTCCTACCACCATGTGAAAAATGCTAATCTTGGTTTGCACCACCAAAGGCACTGTTATATTATTTATTTGACAATATCTCTCAGTTGCAGAGGTTTTGGAATATCTTTTTAGATCTGGCATTCCCCCTTTGCATACTGAGATCATGAGTGTTTTTTCCTAGAAACCCTAGGTCTGTGTCCCTCAGAAGTTACTTTCGAACCTCTTAAGTTGGTTTTGGAATATCTTTTTAGATCTGGCATTCCCCCTTTGCATACTGAGACCATGAGTGTTTTTTCCTAGAAACCCTAGGTCTGTGTCCCTCAGAAGTTACTTTCGAACCTCTTAAGTTGGGGATGGAGGTATTTCACTCTAAACTGGGGATGTGCCTAGATAGAAAGAGGAATGTAGGCAATAATACCATTTTACCACCCTTATTTTAGCTAAGACCAGGAGATAGTGTTTTTTCCCTAAAGTGTTATTTTCTGTTGAATTTGTTTTGACAGCTGAACTACATTTTAATTGCCGTTTCAACTTGTTTATCTGTATGAATGCCCAAATAATTTTGTTCACATTGTATGAAGCTATCTGTTTTATAAGATCTCAAGAGATGTTGTTCAGTGAGAAGAAAACTTTATTTTCTTTATATAGGTTCATAGGTGTTTATTTTCTTTATATAGGTTCATAGGTGTTTACTAGGCTAACGACCACAAGGGCATTTATAAGCCTAACCATGCATCCCAAATCTCTGACAAGTTCTGATACCCTTGATCAGTGTAAGCAGGGCTTTGTGAGATGAACCATTTACAGGTTACCTGTATCCATTAGAGACACAGGTACCAAACCAGGGATGAATTTCCGGTTTCCCATCCAATTGTCCAAGTTGTACTTGAATTGGGTTATGCTTCAGATGGATGGGGAGCCTGTTCCTGTTCCATACACACAGTAGTCTTTGGGACACGCATCTCTCTCTCTCTCTCTCTCTCTCTCTCTCCAGCAGGACCTATTTATATCACAGGCAAGATTTAAGCCTTTAGAACGGGTAATTCTGGTGCTGTTTGTTTTTGTGGATATGCAGGAGGTCCATCAGAGTAGGGTCTGACCATTCCCCTGTATGACAGGCAGAGATTTCCCCTCGAAAGCCTGTAGGAGACGGTCAGGTATAGGGCGGTCTACATAGGACATTTTACTTACACCAAGAATTCTTTTAGTAAAGAACCTCTGTGGATGTTCCAGTTGTTGGATATGCCTGATTAGGTACATTCCAAAGGGGGCAGTATACTCAATGATAGGTCAGATGAATGCCGAATACAGTGGAACAATGACTTCCTTGGACTTAAATACCATACCTTTGTTTGTAAGTTGCGCAGTATAGAATGATTTCCTCACCACTGTAGACACATGATGGTCAAAGACTAGATTACTATCCATGTGTGTCCCTAAGTCCCTGACTACTGGGTCAACTCTAAGGGGTGTGTTGTCAATATGATGGTCACCACAAGTGGATGACTTCCCAAAGATACTATTTTGCATTTCTTTGCATTTAGTTTTAGTCCATCACTCTGACACCAGTTGTTTGTCTGTGTCAGCCCCTCCTGGAGAACATTTATGTCCGTGTGGGATTCAATGACCACTCCTAATTTGCAATCATCTGCAAATTTAGTCAGCCAGAGACCATTGACATTGGCCTTGACTTCTGAGAAATAAATGCCAAAAAGGAGCAGTCCAAGGACTGGTCTCTGAGGGACTCCACTTGTGACTGGCATCTTTGAAGAGGTGGGATCCCCAGTTCTAACTCCCTTGGTCCTGTCTGTGACCTAGTTGGCTATCCATTGTGTGACTTATGGGTTTGTACCTAATCTCTTGAGTTTCTCTTGAGTTTGTCAACAATGCCCGAGTGAGGTATTGTGTCAAATGCTTTGGCCAGGTCAAGGTAGGCAGTGTGAATAATCTTGCCCTCATTCATTGCTTTGGTGACCTTCTCAAAGAAGTCCACTAGGTTGAGTAGGCATGATCTGCCCTTGACTAAACCAAACTGGGTTGGGTCCAGTGTCTGGAGGTTTACAATATCTCTATTGATCATCTCCATGATAAATCTTTCCATGGCTTTACATATAAGACTAATGAGACTTATGGGTCTGTAGATGGCTCATCTTTTATGCAGAGGGATGACTGTTACCTTTCTCTATTCATGAGGCATGAAACCTGTTTGGAGGCTACAGTTAAATAGTAATTCCAGAGGCCCTGATAGGTCATGTTTAGAAGGTATTCTGAGATATTGTCTGGGCCCATTGATGCAGTGTTTTTGGTCTTAGAGAGAGCATTAAGGACTTGTTCCCTAGTGATTTTAGGGAGAGTTATATTTGATGATATCTCCTAAGGGAAGGTTGAGGGGGAGAGAGGGGTAAAGTTGGAGCTGAATTTATCAGCCAGGAGGTTAGCAGTGTCTTCTGGCTCAGTGTAGATGGCTCCATTTACATGAGCTCTGCACACAATTGTGTATTGCCTTTGAGGATGTGGACATAGCTAAAGCATGCCTTGTGGTTTTCCTTGGCCTGGGAGGCCAAACTTACCTCAAATTTGGCTTTGGCAGTCTTTGTCTTCTGAGTTATTTGTTTAGTTTGAGAGTGCTTTTATCCTGCTGGGTTCTGCACCTCCTAATTTTTGCCATGATTTTCTTCCTCCTGTTATCCAGCCTATTGATTTTGTGATTCAACCAGGGTGGTTTGTTTTTTTAGTTAGTTCTGTACTTCTTCCTGGTGGGTACAGCTGCCTCTATGCAGCTATTAACATGCTTGTACAGAAAAAGCTGAATGGAGTAAATAACCAAGAGCACTGCACCAAAAATAAAAATCCAGCAGTTTTATTCCACCACAATAAGAGTTTAACGCTTTTGTCAAAAGTACATAAAATTGACTTCTTCAGAACTCAGTTCTCCTTAGCACTTTGCTTGTGATCCTTCAGAGGTTTTTTGCAGCCCTGCTGTACTGTCAGGTGGAACACTAAGCCTAGCCTCAGAGATACCAACACACCTCTCGCCCACTAGCCAAAGTGCAACCTCTTTTCCTGACCATATACATTTACCTAGTACTATAGACAGATCATTTTCTACAGTTTCTCCAGCCAGCTTGGTCAATATGGGCATCCTGAGGCAGTGTAGTAACTGCCTCATGTTCACCGACAACCCTGTACTCCTAGTCCATACAATCTCAACATGTGACAGATGCAACTATATTAAGAAACTTGAATCCATGCCCTCTCATGCACCATTCAGTACATAAGACAATGAGCGGGTTGTCAGCATGCACACCTCCCCTCCTTCTACACCCAAACCCACATCACGCATACCTGCATATGTGAAGGTCATCACCAGAAATATACCTAAACACCAGAGACCTCCCAAACACAAGCATGCTATGCATAATACTTCCTTTGCAGAACACAATACACATAATAGCTCACGCACTAGTGTCTCACCTGTCAAGCCCTTAAGGCAAAACACAAAACCAAATGTATTAGTCATAAGTGATTCCATCATGAGACGCACACATGTCCCTCTCCCCAGGCTGGATAAGGAAAAGGTCATGGTCCGCTGTCTGACAGGTGCTACTATACACCATATCACACATGCACTCAAGTCTCTCCACAGTAGGTACTGTTATGACTCCGTCATAGTTCATGTTGGTATAAATGACTTGAGACGTTCCTCTCTAGACTATATGAAGAGAGACATGACTGAGCTCTCGGACTATGGGTATCAGGCAGGTATGTCCCTAGCCTAAAGCAGCATTTTACCTTCACCTAGGATGATGCCTCAATACAAACTGAAAATGATTGACTTCAATAATTGGCTTAGTTTCTGGTATCATTCTAAGAGGATCCAGTATCTTTCACCCTGGGATGACATGATTGACAGACCTTGATGCTTTGCCAGAGATGGTCTTCATTTGTTACTCCTGGGATTTCGGCTACTAGCTAAGGCTCTTGCCATCCCCATAGTGCCTTTTTTTAGGCAGTGTCTTGAGGACAAAATTCCTGACGTAAAAACTCCATCTAAAAACAGCCTCAAAGTTATGCTGCTAAACACTAGAAGTCTTAACATGAAACTGCACTCACTGGAAGCAGTCATCACCTTGGAAGACGCAGACATTTATGCAGTCACTGAGACCTAATTCAAAGCTCTGGTGTGCACCCCAGTTGTACCAGGTTAGACCTCCTTCCAAACATTCAGATCACAGACCGAAGGTGTGAAAAGTAAATGAGGTGGTGTATCAATATTCAGTGAAGATAAATACACCTCCAGATTGGTTAAACAGTATGATTCCCTGGAGACACTTCAGGTGCAATTTACTGTTGGTAGGACATCTATTCAGGTCATTGCCAACTACAGGACCCTCCTCCGTGAATCAGGACACCCACTCTGCCTATTTGGATCTACTTGAGTCTATCAAGCTGCTTCCGATTACCATGGTTTTGGGTGACTTTAACTACCAGCCATTGACTGGGTGAAATATTCATGCTAAAACTCACTTGCCCAACGGTTCCTCGATTTTGTTTGGTCCAGTGCCCTGGATCAGCTGGTTTGACACCCCCCACAAGGCATGCCAACATCCTGGATCTGGAGCTTACCAATATGGGGGACCACTTTAGCTCCTCCACTGCAAGGTCTTCCCTGGTGAGGTCTGACCACAGATTGGTTTCAGTTGAAGTCACTATCACACCTGTCTCCCTCCAGCAGCAACTAAACTAAAAACTTTCTGCAAAGCAGATTATAATCTCTTACTGGATGGTATAAATAGCTTCACTGCACCTTCCCCCTCAGATGGAACTGGCAACTAGGCAGAGTTCTACACCACTGCTTTATACAAACACCTGTATAACTGCATTAATGCAGCCATACCTGATGGGACCAAAATAAGCTCCTCAAGGAAGAGCAAACCTGCCTGGAGGACAACTGCTATAATAGGCTTTACAGTAAGAGGAAGAAATTGCTGTCTAAAAGCAAGGAGTGAGCCCTATAACGGCAACACTCGCTCCCTCCTCAGCTTAAACATGCAAGTAAGACTTCTTGTGAAGTCCTCCAAAGCAAACTATGAATCCAAATTAGGTTCCTCAACTAAGGACAACCATAAGGCGTTGTTTAGTTACATTTGTAACCCGAAAGGAAAGGCTCAGATTTGTGCCGAACTGGTAGTTGGATACTAAATATGCTGAGCCTGTGGACATAGAACCTGTCAGCCAACAGGATAGCTGAGAACACTCCCCTGTCCCCACCACATGTACCCCATGACATCCCTACTACCTGTCCACTACCTTGTATATCTAAAGAACAAGTCATAAATACCCTCTCTAAGGTTAAAAACACAACATCTATGGGACCTCATAACATCCCAGGCTGCATCCTACATGGGCTCCAACAAGAATTAGCAACACCATTGGGTACTCTTTTTAGTCATAGTCTAAGCACCAGCTTTGTCCCAGCTGAATGGAAAATGGCCACAGTTATTCCCTTGCACAAAGGTGGTACTTGGGAACTATAGACCTATTAGCCTGATTAGCCTTATCTGCAACGCCAATGTGCAAATTGTAATAGGCATCCTAATGGAGAGATGAAAAATCAGCAAGCAAAGGAGTAGTAGTGCTGAGATTGAATTCATCCTCAAGTCTTGGTGAGTACCTTTGCGAGGTGGATCCTGCTTTTCACAAAAATCTCACCAAGGCGGCACTGATATATAGACTGTCTTTATATAGCGTATATCTTGGACAGAAGTAAGTCAAAAACAAAAAAAGACAGCTGGGTGCACAAGACCCAGGGTAAAAAAGTGCTTGATCCTGGTAGGCGCACTGGTACCAGGGCTGGAAAAAAGTGTGGAATCCTCAAAATAGGGAAACATTCCTTCAGTGGGGCCAAGCCCAGGGGGAGGATGGCCCACCTGTTGTAGAAGTAAGTAGCAGTCCACAAAAATCACAAAAACTGATAGGCCAAAGAAGAGCCATAGAGACAACAGAGTTGACTATTGAGGATAAGAAAGAAATTATGTATTGTGACTATTATGTAAAAAGCCCAGAATTTCCAGACACGAGATATACTAAATGATTGAGAGAAATTAGAAGAAAGAAAAATACTTCTGCAAGAAAAACTGTCAGAAGCTTCAAAGCAAAATTTGCATTCATTAATACAACAGATTTTTGAATACTAGTATATAGATCAAGAAATTTTTGATCTGTTTGGAAAAAGAAGCATCGGAGGAAGTGCAAAAATATAAACAACAAAACCTAGAGATATTTTGAAAAATATAAAAAAGAAATATGGACATGGGAAAGAGAGAGAGAGATTTGATATGGTGCAATATTTATGCAAAGGAGAAAGCCAAGCTAACTTAATATAGAGAAGGCAGCCCCAAATGTATTCGAAGAGAAACACAGGCAAAGGCATCCAGACATGGAAAAGTTCACAATAAAAGAAATTAATATCACAAAGATAGAATGTGGAAAAGAAGATTAGTCAATGTGGAAAAGAAGATTAGTAAATGTGGAAAAGAAGATTAGTAAAGCATAAGTTAAAGAAATAGAAGTTGCAGTTATGGAGTGCCTGCGAAGTGAAGGATTTAATGTGGAAGGTCTAACACAGGCTACATCACAGCATGATGAAGCGAGTCCCCAGAAATAGGAAAAGCAAGAAGATCAGGAGACGTGAAGAAGAAATATGGACATGGGAAAGGAAAAGAGATTTAATATGGTGTAATATTTATGCAAATGAAAAGGCAAAACTAATCAATACAAAAGAGCAGTACCAAAGATATTTGAAGAGAAAGGAGTCAAAGAAATCCGGATATGGAAAACTTTACAATACAAAAAAGAGGAAAAGTAGAAAAGGATATTAGTAATGGAGAAGTTAAAACTGAGGTTATGGAGAACCTGCAAAGTGAATGATTCAGTGTAGAAAATTCAATACAGAAACCACCACAACAGGATAAAGCAATGGATATCCAAATTAAGGGGAAACCAGTGGAACAGGAAGCAATTGGTGAGGTGCCATATCAAGATATTTTGGAGCCTTCCACAGGAAACCAGTATAAACGTTCACTTGAAGCTAGACAGTAAGGAAAGCAACAGGAAACTGTGGAAACTCTGCAGTCAATGTTGAGGAGTGATAGGCCAGTGAGTTCCCATATGACACAGCAACAGATGGCACAGTATGAAATTGAAGAGAATCTGCCACAGGAAGATACTATAGAACTTTCTATAGAATGCCGGAAAACAGGGGATGTGCCCTCAGTCTGGAAGAAAATGAGCTAGGAGAAGAGTTGCTTGATTTAATGGACATGTATAGATATGTTGAGATCAATGAGAGAAATAGACTGCAGAAGGTCAGTAAAACCCAAAAAGTAAGAAGCCCGATAAAACAAATGAATGCAGTAATTAGGACTGTCCGTAGAGATCCATGTGATATAACAGAAGTAAACGGGATATATTACTCTGCAGCTAAAGTAATAACTGATAAGAACACAGGGTACTGAGAGAAAGGAAGGGGAGAAATTGAATACCATCATGGAAATATCGAATAGAGAAAAAGCAATTAAGACGAAAAAATGTCACTGTTAACAGTATAGAAGAGGGAATTGATCAACAAAAATACTAAGAAAGATGGACATGGGAAAGGAAAAGAGATTTAATATGGTGTAATATTTATGCAAATGAAAAGGCAAAACTAATCAATACAAAAGAGCAGTACCAAAGATATTTGAAGAGAAAGGAGTCAAAGAAATCCGGATATGGAAAACAAACAAACAAATAAATAAATAAATAAGAGAAAGATAGATGTGATTAAAGCAACGCACAATATTAGAACAGACCAGGATCTGTCATGCACTATCGCAAATAAACTAAAAATTTCAGCACAGTTGGAAAAACTTAGAAGATACACAGGTAAATGTAAGGGAAAAGTACAAAATAAGCAATTTATTGATGACCCAAAAACGTTTTATAGAGAACTGGGAAATAAGGTAAAAGGAATTGAAAGACCGCCAAAAAAGAGGAAGTAGATACATTTTGGAGAAGTATCTGTATCTATGAAAATCCTGTGGAACATAACAAAGATGTTAAATGGATAGAAAAAGTAAGAGTAAGAAGTTTTTAAAGGTACAGGATATGAAATGGAATGAAGTAACAGCTGGAGAGACTGAAACAAAGTTAAGAAAAGCCTCTAATTGGAAAACCCCAGGCCCAGATGCAAAACCTAACGTTTGGTTAAAAGCATTAACATCTTTGCACGAGGATTTAGCGATGAGTAAGCTATTTTTATATGCACACCCTGAACAGACACCAACTTGGCTAACAACAGAAAAAACAATGCTCCTACAGTGAACCTGCAAGCTACCCTAAAAATTATAGACAAATAACTTGCCTTCTGACGTATAAACTATACATGGGAATTGACGCTGACAGTTTATAGTCATTTAGAAGAATACTCAATTATGGCAGTAGAACAGAAGGGCAATAAAATAGTCATATGGAACAAAATTATTAAATAAAGTTTTTCATATGGAACAAAATTGTTAAATAAAGTTTTTTATAGTGGAGAACTATAAAAAGGGGAAGAATCTAACTATGGCATGGATTAACTACAAAAAAGCATTTGATGGACATAGGCACAGACATAAGACACACAGGTCCACACACGTATTAGTGAACCATGGCATTTTTCCCATCTACCCACAAAACGATGAAACAACTGCTTTGGGTTAATTCAGCTGGTGGTGATCTCAGCTCAGGAAAATCCAGTGTCATTTCATCAAGCACACTGCACTTGCACCGGAATCTCCAGCACAGTGTAGGCAGCTTGTGTACGTGCAGCTGTGATTTACACTTCCCATTACATTGTCCTACAGAATGCACATGTGCAACAAACTTGCACTCTAATGCTATTGTACTGTCAGTCTTCATTGAACTTTCTACAACAGATACAGGGACACCAGCTGCTGTTAATCTTCACTCACAGTAGCCCACCATTATTGGCAGCAAGCCCATTGTGCTGTTACCATACTGTACCCCACCAGGGCAGGTGTTCGCTCTGCACCATTATTCTCTGAAGCACCATACAAAGTAAACACAAACACACTCGCACCTTCATATAAAGGCTGACAGTACAATAGTATACTGAATTTGTTGTACGTGTGCATTTTGTGGGACAGTGTAATGGGGAAAAGTGAATCAGAACTGCACGTACACATGCTGCCCACACTGTGTTGTGTGTGTGTGTGTGTGGTGTGCTTGATGAAATGATAGCAGACTTTCCTGAGCTGAGATCATCACCAGCTGGGAAAAATGTCATGGTTCACTAGTACATCACGCGAGCATGTCTGTGTGCCTATGTTTTATGCGCATAGAGTGTTGGTGGTGTAAAGCTGAGCAATAGAGCAGAGCTGGGCTGACACCTGCCTTGTTGAACAAACTTTGGGTGTCAGTACAGTGGGCTTGCTACAACAACTTTTGGGTGCCCTGTTATCTTTAGCAACTGTGGTCGCCCAATGCTGTTATACTATTGCTTTTTGGAGAATTAGGTAAAGCACCATGGTTCACCGGTACATTGTCTGTGTGATAAAACTGAGACTAATGGAGAAGAGCAGGGCTAACACATGACTTGTTACCAAAGCTTCTGGCTTCAGTGCAGTGGCCTTGCTGCAGCAACTGTTGGATGCTCTAAGCTGAGACTCTCTCAGCAGTTGTGGTCCCTCATATCTGTTGCATTATTGTGTTTTGGAGATGCAGAGGAATTTGTATGGTTCATCAGTACAAAGCGTATGTGAATATGTGTGTGTATAATATATATATATATATATATATAATTATAACATTGACATTTCATAAGATTGAGACCGTAACATTGAAAATTCAAAACACTGAAAACCCAAAAGATTGAAATTGAATGTGTGCTTCATAACATTGAAAACTACATTGCACAAGTAAATATCACCTCCACCTACAAAACCGCATAACTAACAGACACACTTTCTACTATGTTTCTGAAGGGGGGGCAAGTCTCCCTGCACCCCTATGTGGGGGGCTCTGCCCCCCACACCCCCGTTTAATTAAATATACCAACTCCAAGATCGCACTACAGTGGATAAAAAAGTTAATTTTCTAACCTCAGTGTATGGCGATTGATACAGTGAGGTTAGGAAAGGTTGGTGTAGCCTTTCTCCTCTGGTGCTTATTTATTCAGCAGGTTAGGAAATTTACTTTTTTCCACTGTAGTGCGTTCTTGGAGTTGGTATATTTAATTCATGGGGGATGTGGGGGGTGCAGGGCTTGTACCCCCCTGCAGAAACATAGTAACAAGAGTGTTTGTTAGTTGTTGTAGGTGGAGAGGATGTTCTTTACATATGCATTGTAGTTTTCAATATTATGAAGCACACTTTCAATGTTTTGGGTTTTCAGTAATGTTCATCGTGCATACAGCTGCAGTCATAACAGATGGGTTCTCCTGCCGTCAGGCGGGTCCTTGGTCGGCCGAATTCCAAAGTCTAGGTCTGGCGTCGGTTGTCGTCGCTTCTTCCCTGACGTCAGTGCGACAGGGGTATAAAAGAACCAGCCTACGTCATTTTCTTCAGTCTTTCTTGCCGCACGGTGCCCGAAGCAGAAGCAGTTCGCAAGTGCCGGTCGGCCAGCTCCTGAAATTACGAAAATTTTGCAACCGAAGTCTTCTTGAAAGCTAAGTACCCCATTGGGGAAACTTTTCTTGCCTCAGACCGATGTCAGACAAAGTTAATAATTGTATTTCATGTGGGAAGCAAATACCGCATAAGGATTTTCATTCCCTCTGCATTCCTTGCTTAGGCCCAGACCACGACATCTCGGGCTGTCGTTTTTGTGCTACATTCAACAAACGCACCATTAAGCGTCGGGCGGAGTTTGCCCAGCACTATTTTGGCAAAAAATTTAACTATATTATGTCGTCGGATACCCCGACTCCAGTTTTGTCTAAAAAACGCAAAGATAAGGACCGACACACGAGGTCCGCGGCCTCTACCGACACCACGCCAAAGCCGACTATAGGTGGTCCGGTTCTCAGCGAGGTGCCTACGCAGCCCCTGCCTACCGATGACACTTCATTGGCGGTGCTTACTGTGCCCGAGGTCGCAGGCTCCTCGGCCCAGTTCCATATGTTAAAGTACCAACAGTTTCTGTTATTACAGTTGAGAAGCAAAATGTCACAACCAGACTTGAAGGAGTTGCAGGATTTGATGCATAGTGCAGAACAAGTGGGTAAACATACCTTGCAATGTGGTTTTGATGCTCTAGAGGCCTCATGTAGAGCTGCTGTTACAGGATCAGTCATACGTAGACATGCCTGGCTCAAGGAGCAAACCTTACCAGATCATGTCAAAGCTAAATTACTAGATGCCCCTCTACAAAAGGAAGTATTATTTGGTGTTAAAGCTGAGGAGGTATTAAAGAAAATGGAGGAAAAGGCTAAATCAATGCAAACAGTGAAAGATTTTCTACAGGTACAACCTCCACGTTTCAGTAGAAATTGGCCTTGCAAAAATTGGTCCTTTCCAGCCACGGACGGACCCCAAGGAGGTAGATACAGGTGCCCGAGGGGCAGAGGGCAATCTCAAGGATCGTTTAGAGGCAGACAATGACAAGCTCCTACACAAAGAGGTGGTGAGGATAGTTCACAGCCATTCAGAAAGCAAGCCCAATGACTTTCCCCTTTGCATGCCAAGCAAGGCTCAAATGGCAGCACCCTTAGACAGAAAACTGGCATTATTTTCAAAAAATTGGCATATTGTCACAAAAGACAAATGGATCCTGGACACTATAAACAGAGGCTACAGATTCCATTTTCACACCCTTCCAAAAATGAGAGGCATGCCAAACCTGCCACACAATCACAGGGCAGAGGCACAAAGACAAATTTCAGATCTCATGGACATGAAAGCTATTCAAGAGGTACCTACTCAAGAACAAGGTCAAGGTTTTTATTCCAGACTATTCCTGGTACCAAGGAAGGGAAAAGATTGGAGACCTATTTTGGACCTATCCATCCTAAACACATTTCTACTCATACCAAAATTCAAGATGCTCACATTACAGCAGCTTCTTCCCATGCTGGGCAAGGAGTCTTGGCTGGTAACATTGGACCTCAAGGAGGCATACCTGCATGTCCCAATCAGACAAAATTGCAGAAGATACTTCAGATTTCTTGCAGGTTCAACCCATTATCAATTCTCTGCATTGCCCTTTGGCTTATCTACTGCGCCCAGAGTATTCACGAAATACCTGGCATCAGTAATTGCCTACTGCAGACTTCAGGGGATTCAAATATACCCATATTTGGACGACTGCCTGATCCAAGCGGACAGCAAGCACATACTTCTGAAACATCTGGCTTTTGTAATAATGATGTTGAATTCTCTGAGGTACACAGTCAACAAAAAGAAATAAAGGCTAATACCCTCTCAGAAAATAATTTTCCTGGATTCCAACTTGGACACAAACACCCGGATGGCCTACCTCACGCCAGAGAAACAGGGGCAACTAACTCAATACTTAAGAAAACTAGCAAATTTCACCAGGCTGACTGCAAGGAAAATCCTGCAGGCTCTGGGATTCATGGCATCTTGCATCCTACTAATCCCATGTGCGAAGCTGCATATGAGGAAACTTCAATGGTACCTGAAAAACCTATGGTCTCAACACAGCCACAGTTTGGAAACAATAATACCACTAATTCCATGTCTTCAAAAGGAATTTCTGTGGTGGGCTCAAGCATGCCAAACAAACACAGGTCTCCCATTCTGCAAGCCTCAAGCAAATCAAGTCATCACAACAGACGCCTCGGACTACGCCTGGGGGGCACACATGACAGATCGGTGCATTCAGGGCAAATGGTCCCAAAAAGAAAAGCACCTAAAAGGAAATGCTAGCAGTAATAAATGCTATTATAGCTTTCAAAGACCTTCTGCATCCAGGTCAACTATTAATAAAGACAGACAACACCACAGTAACGTGGTACATAAACAAACAGGGAGGAACCCATTCATACCCCCTATGCAGGCTGGCCATGTCACTTTGGAACATGGCTCTGGAATTACAAATCGAACTTCAAGCACAGTACTTGCCAGGCAAGGAAAACATGCTGGCAGAAGCAGAAATATGATAGATCCACACGAATGGAAGTTGCATCCTCAAGTTTTTACAGAGATAATTCAAGCATGGGGAAGGCCAGACATAGATCTCTTTGCCTCCCACAAAAATCACCAATTGACAAAATTCTGCTCAAGGACTTCCACAGGCCTGGAGAGTGGGCGCTCTCTCTTTCAGTTGGACAACAATGACAGTTTATGCATTTCCACCTCTTCCTCTGCTGCCCAAAGTTCTATTAAAAACCAGAGCAGACAGACCAAAGATGATTCTCATTGCTCCAGACTGGCCAAGACAGCACTGGTACCCACTCCTGAGGAGCCTGACGTATTCTCCACCATGGACCCTACCTCTAATGCCTCCTCTTCTGACTCAGCACAGCTTCAAAACTCTTCACAGTCAGCTGAAAACTCTCAGTCTGGCCGCATGGAAGATTCCTTAACATCACAACAGACCCTATTCTCCAAGGAGGTGCAGGATGTCATTTTGGAGGCCAGAAGGCCGTCTACTAGAAAAGCTTACTCCGCAAAATGGAAACGGTTTTGTGCCTGGAATGAGAAAAAGGGCCAGAATCCTGGAAACCTGAATTTACCTCAAATATTACAGTATCTAACTGAGCTGCTAAGCAGTGGAATGAACTACAAGCCCTCATGGCTGTGCAGCTTTTCATCATCTTCCATCAGGACAGAGTTTCCTTACGAACCAACCCGTCCTTTATGCTAAAGGTGGTATCCAGGGTAGCTTTGAATCAGGCTATCCACTTACCTACCTTTTACCCTAATCCTCAAAACAAAGGGGAGAGACTACTACATTCCTTGGACATCCACAGACAGCTGCGTTATTATTTGGACAGAACAAAGCCTTTCAGAAAATCAGAACAGCTCTTTGTGTCCTATGCTATAGGAGCTCAAGGGAAGCCAATTTCCAAACCGACAATCTCAAAATGGATAGCCCACTGCATACGCTTTTGTTACTCTTTTCATGGTAAAACTGTACCTGCAGGCATCGGATCTCACTCCACAAGGGCCACAGCTACCTCTGCAGCTTTCCTCAGAGGAGTTCCTACCAAAGATAGTTTGGAAGCAGCCACTTGGAGTTCTGTGCATACCTTCTCCAAGCACTACCACCTACCATTATAGTCCAAAACTAGAGCAGGCTTTGCCACTGCAGTCTTGCAGGGCATCCTGGCTCCTCCTAGTTCCACCTAGTGCCTACCACCCCTTTCTTAGCTTTGGGATTCTACCCATCTGTTATGACTGCAGCTGTATGCACGATGAACATAGTACAGTTTTGTACCTACCATAAATGTAGATGTTCGAGTGCTAATACAGCTGCAGTCCAGGTTTCCCTCCCTCCTTCCCCTCTTGGGACAGGCCTATTGGCTAACACCTCCTCATACAACCTGATTGGGGTATTCATTTATGGTGTATTTGCTTGCAACTACTGTATTTTGATTATATTGCATTGCTTTATTACATAAATTTATGTATTGCCTTCCTTCTGGGGGCACCTGACATCTGGGGCAAGAAAAGCTGAAGAAAATGGCGTTGGCTGGTTCTTTTATACCCCTGTCGCACTGACGTCTGGGAAGAAGCAACGACAACCGACGCCGGACCTAGACTTTGGATTTCGGCCGACCGAGGACCCGCCTGATGGCAGGAGAACCCATCTGTTATGACTGCAGCTGTATTAGCACACGAACATCTACATTTATGGTAGGTTCAAAACTGTACTTTTTGGGATTTAGCTGTTTTGGTCTCAGTATTATGAAATTCAACGTTATGAAATTTCAGTGTTATGAAGGGGACCCATATATATATATATATATATATATATATATATACACACACATACGCGCGCGCGCACACACACACGCACACACACACACATATATTTATATATGTGCGTGCGTATATATATATACCTATACATGTGTGTGTGTGTGTGTGTGTGTATATGTATGTATATATATATATATATATATATATATATATATATATATATATATATATAAAAAATCTCATCTTCTTTCGGCTGTTCCTGTTAGGGGTCACCACAGCAGATCACCTGTTTCCATTTCTTCCCGTCTTCTGCATCTTGCTATGTCACACCAACCACCTGTATGTCCTCTCTCACCACATCCATAAACCTCATCTTAGGCCTTCCTCTTTTCCTGTTACCTGGTAGCTTCATCCTTAGCATCTTTTTCCCAATATACTCCGCATCCCTTCTCAGCACATGTCCAAACCAATGTAATCTTGCCTCTCTGGCTTTGTCTCCAAACCTTCCAACCTGGGCTGACTCTCTAATATACTTATTCCTAATCCTGTCCACCCTCGTCACACACAGTGCAAATCTTATCTTTAACTCTGCCACATCCAGCTCAAACTCCTGCCTTTTTGTCAATGCCACTGTCTCCAACCCATATAACATAGCTGGTCTCACTACCCTCTTGTAGACCTTCCCTTTCACTCTTACAGGTAGTTGTCTGTCACCAATCACTCCTGACACTCTTCTCCACCCACTCCATCCTGCCTGTACTCTTTTCTTCACCTCTCTTCCACACTCACTGTTACTCTGAACTATTGACCCCAAGTATTTAAACTCATCCACCTTCGCCACCTCTACTCCTTGCATCCTCACCATTCCTCTATCCTCCCTCTCATTCACACACCATATATTCTGTCTTAGTCCTGCTGACCTTCATTCTTCTTCTCTCTAGAGCATATCTCCATCTCTCCAGGGTCTCCTCCACCTGTTCCCTACTCTCACTACAGATCACCATGTCATCTGCAAACATCATAGTCCATGGGGACTCCTGCCTGATCTCGTCTGTCAACCTGTCCATCACCATTGCAAATAAGAAAGGGCTCAGAGCTGATCCTTGATGTAACCCCACCTCCACCTTAAATGCATCCGTCACTCCCACCGCAGACCTCACCGCTGTCACACTACCCTCGCACCTGTACCACTCTTGGATACTTCTCTGACACTCCTGACTTCCTCATACAATACCACAACTCCTCTCTAGGCACCCTGTCATATGCTTTCTCCAAGTCTACAAAAACACAGTGCAACTCCTTCTGACATTCTCTATGCTTCTCCATCAACACTCTCAGAGCAAACATCGCATCTGTAGTGCTCTTTCCCGGCATGAAATCATACTGCTGATCACTAATCATCACATCCCTTTTTAACCTAGCTTCCACTACTCTTTCCCATAGCTTCATGCTGTGACTGATCAGTTTAATCCCTCTGTAGTTACTACAGCTCTGCACATCTCCCTTTATTCTTCGGTACCAAAACACTTTTTCTCCATTCCTCAGGCATCCTCTCACTTTCCAAGATTTCATTAAACAATCTGGTTAAAAACTCCACTGCCATTTCTCCTAAGCACCTCCATGCTTCCACAGGTATGTCATCTGGGCCAACAGCCTTACCATTCTTCATTCTCTTCATAGCTATCCTTACTTCCTCCTTGCTAATCCATTGTACTTCATGATTCACTATCCCTGCATCCTCCAACCTTCTCTCCCTCTCATTCTCTTCATTCATCAACCCCTTAAAGTACTCTTTCCATCTCCTCAACACACACTCCTCGCTTGTGAGTGTTTCCATCATTATCCTTTATCACCTTTACCTGATGCACATTTTTCATAGCTCGGTCCCTCTGTCTAGCCAATTGGTACAGGTCCTTTTCTCCCTCCTTAGTGTCCAACCTTTCATACAACTCTTCATATGCCTTATCCTTAGCCACCTCTCTCTCTTTGCCATGCACCTCATCTCCTTATACTCCTGTCTACTTTCTTCATCTCTCTGACAATCCCACTTTTTCTTTGCCAACCTCTTTGCCTGTATACTCCTTCTGTACTTCCTCATTCCACCACCATGTCTCCTTGTCGTCCTTCCTCTGTCCCGATGTGATACTAAGCACCTTTTTAGCCGTCTCCCTTACTAGCTCTGCTGTAGTTACCCAGCTATTTGGTAACTCTTCACTGCCACCCAGTGCCTGTCTTAATTCATCCCTGAACTCCACCTCACAATTACCCTTTTTCAATTTCCACCATTTGATCCTTGGTGCTGCCCTCACACTCCTCCTCCTCCTCTTATTGATCACCGACGTCATCCTACAAACCATCATCCTATGCTGCCTAACTACACTTTCTCCGGCCACCATTTTACAGTTTCCAATCTCCTTCAAACTGGCCCTCCTACATAAGATATAATCCACCTGTGTGCATCTTCCTCCACTCTTGTATGCCACCCTATGCTCCTCCCTCTTGTTAAAATACGTATTCACCACAGCCATATCCATCCTTTTCGCAAAATCCACTACCATCTGACCTTCTGCATTCCTTTGTTTAACACCATACCTATCCATCACTTCCTCATCCCCACTGTTCCCTTTACCAACATGCCCATTTAAATCTGCTCCAATCACCACTCTCTCACCCTTGGGTACAGTCATCACCACTTCATCCAATTCACTCCAAAATTTTTCTTTCTCATCCATTGGACACCCAACTTGTGGAGCATATTCACTAACAACATTAATCATTACACCATCAATTTCCAGCTTCATAAACATCACTCTATCCGGCACCCTTTTGACCTCCAAAATATATATGTGTGTGTGTGTGGTTTTTACATTGGATGGTGTAACAGTGATGCAGCAGAGGCTGAATGACGCCTACCATGGTGGAAGAGATGTAGTCCTTTTTAGCAGATGAAGCATTGCTTTTGTGGAGTGGTGGGCAAATGCCCATGGTTACCTGGCACAGTGTGTGTATATGTCGGACTCCCTGCAGGTTTGTTTGGTAGTTAACAGATGTAATGGAGAAATCTGTTTTGTTAACTTACCTTCAGTGTGTTTAGTCTGTTTGATAATGTCATGTTGGTATGCTGTAAAATGCCCATATCTTACAAATAATATTTCAGTTTCTAGAATGCATATCTTTTCACCTTTATGATATGAGGATTGTGGTGGTTTATGTGGGTAAGTGCTGTCGGAATGCAGTGTATGCTGTAGAATGTGCATTTGTATATCTACTCCTGCATGTAATGTATGTGTGTGTGTGTGTGCGCGCTGTTATTAATTTGCATGGTTAATAGTGCATTGAGATGGTGTGTTTGAAAATTCATAATATAATCTGTTTTGAATAGATGCATTAGTTTGGTTTCATATAGAGTTTTTTAGAGTTCACTATTAGGTAGTGTGTATAAATGTTTATACTATTTAATAGTATAACTGATGGTATGAATTTGACTTTATGTAATTCACAGTTAATCGATTTTGATATTTGATTAGGATGTGTAACATGTATATTGTTTTTATTACAGATAGTGTATTGCATGGAGCACTTTTGTTCCAAAGAAGTCTGTTAAGGATGAATGCACTTAACGTTTCCTAAATAAACCATTGATCTTTTGGTACAGTCTTGGTGTGTGTAGTTTCTTTTTTCTGACAGCTCTGGCTAAGTGCAGAAATACAACTCAACATTTTTTTATGACGGATAAAGTTTCATATCTGGTAACTGTTGAATGTAATCTGCAACTGCCATAGCTGCAGCAGAATACAGTGTAAATCAGATGGCTTGGCTGATGGAACGTTCCCTTATATTGTGGAGAAGACGGCTTGGCTATTAGTTCTTTCCAATAAAAAAAAGTTTGTCCCACATTTTTGGCATCTGCATCAATACTCTGAACCTCCACCCTCTCAAAGCACAAATATTTGGTGTCAGCGCCCAGAAGAACACTTAGTGTGTGAAGGCAATGTTAGGGAATGTTTTAAATGTCAGTCTCGGCACACACATTTTAAACCACTTCTATTCTGAGATTTCTAACCCATACTTTTCTCTGTCCGTATTAAAGGTATTCAGTATTACAGTATATGGTATTTTGTACAAGAAAGGCAGAGTTCCTTTGGGTAAGCCAGGAAACTTTGGCTTGATCTTCAATAATGACAGGTATTCCTGAACATTTTTTATGTTCTGGTAATACCTGTAAGCTGGATACATTGCTACTATTTAATATCCAAGCTCTCAGAAGCTGCATTATATTCTTGTTTAAAGAAAAAAAGTTGGGCAAAATTAGGTGATGCGTAAATGTTCATCCAGGACGCAGTTTTCTCCTAATTTTTGCCCCTCTTATTGATCTAGAAGGTCCGAAAAATAGAATTGTGACCCACCCTGTAACTATTTGCCCATATCATATTTTTACGACAGTAGGTTGGAGTTAAAAGAAAAAGTTCCTTAGCCATCTCGGTACTTTTCTTCTCATGCTTACCAGGGTCCCAGAACCTTTGGACACCAAAAGATTTTGCCAAAGAAAACAACTGGGTTGACAACAATGCTGGAAGAATCCATATGGGATTTGGAGTTGATTGAGCATGGATAAACTGTACAGCATCAGCCACCCTGGCATATCTAGCTAAATTTGGGATGTGCCATATCCCCCACTCCTAGTTTAAACAATCAGCTTCCACATGTAAGTCTGAGAATTGACTGTGTCCCAAATAATGTTGGCTGTCACTACCTGAATTTTGGCCATAGTGTTACTACTACCTAAAACTGGGAAATGCTGGGCAATAAAAAAATAGGTAAAGACAAAAACTATGAGCTGATATTTTCAGCAGGAAGAGCAACTTCCCATATTCATTTGTTTTTTGAATAGAGCTAAGAAAGTTGTTATGGTCTCACTTCATGGAGCTAAAGGAAGAGGTTAATTTATCCCCATATATTGAGATGAAGTGGTCTGTTTGAAGCAAAGGCTCTGTATCTGAGGTCAGACATGCTCACATTGGGAAGAAGTTGGTGAGACATTAGCAGCAGTTGACGGATATCCGTGAAATTTTTGTAAAAACTTCAAAGAGATGAAGTGCCTTGTGGATAAATTCCACAGGCTTGCAAAACCACAGCCATCTGCAAACCATGAGCTAGTGACCTTTCTGCCCTCAACTAGAAGGAAACCCACCTCCCTGTGATATTGCTTAATAAAAGGTTTTAAAGATCAATCATCAAAGTGAACAGCAGTGGGAATGAGTATCCAAGCAAGGGGAGAGGTACCCAAGCAGAAACCTGTAGTAATCACTTGGGAGAAAGGTACTGTATAAAGTAGCAGACACCATGAAGCAGATGTACCATCACTTAAGTTTTTTTAAAGCAATCTACAGAAATTCACATCTTAAAGAATCAAAGGCTTTGTTAGTTTATAAGTAATGTGGCATATGAACTAGATTGCCCCGAATTTCATTGTTTAATGTTAAGAAATAACCAGAACAGATCAGGACTGTTGTCTTGACTTTACAATGACCCATTTTGATGTTCTGACCATCTTGGAAGTATACTTTAATGGTCTGGCTAGGATCCTAGCAAGAAATTTGATTTCAGAAGGAGGTATGGGAATATATTTGGAGACATGGGATATTTTCTTCTCTTGAAAATATCCGCAATAAATGCAATTCGAGATGAATAGGGTCATTTCCCAGTAGCTTTGCAGTTATTAAAAAAGCCTTGGGAAGATGGCGCCTAGCTCTAGTTTAAACATGCTACACTATGAGAGCTCATGGCTTTGCCTGTATTCTGGTTGTCATCTGTTTGGTAGAATTCACCAATCTCGATTTGGTTTAAGATCAGCTACTTCTTGAGGGTTAAGGTGAGCTGGGGGAGTATGATTAATCTCACTCTCAGAATATTTAGGGGTCCCTTGAGAATCACACAAATGAATAAAGAACTGTAGACACCAAATGACAGCCAATGGACTGACTGCTTCAGCTGTTTTGAGTTAAGCCCAAATGTACTTTCTCATTCTGTCCTGTCAAAGATGCATAGCTGAGATGAGATCATTTGGTCTTTTATATCCTCATCTTTCTGGGCTCCCCTTACATAGTTTCTCTCCAGCTAGCTGACCTTTTAACATTTTTATTTTATTTACTTTATTCATTTTTTTTACAGTTGGATATATATTTTTCCTTTTCCAGTTGAATTGCAGCTTCTCTGAACAGTGGTTCCCATTTAGCTGTACTGGCCACCCGAAGTCCAGCTTGATCCTTCCAAAGCTGAGTGATCCAAGTTTTTAAAAAGAAACAATTGACCTCTTCCTTTAGTTAGAATAGATCCAGTCAGCCTGACTTCCTATCCACAATCCTTCTATTTTACAGTGGTTACGTTAACCATTCAGTGGTTAAAGCAGAACTCCTGAAGTCTTTTTTTTTTTTTTTTTTATTTTTATTTTTATTTCACCACAATACTAAAATGATATAAACTAATTAGAAAAGAAATTCAGTCCTACTAGTCACACTTTACTTTAGATTCGTAAACACAAAAACACCTTGTCAGTGGGATACTTTGCATACCGGGGTGTTAAGAAGAATTAACTCCTTTCACTAAATTTAGTATTTTAGTCCTACTTGTAGAGAAAAGCAGAAGACGGAGAGAGGGACTAGGCAATACGAACTTGCCAAGAGCCGATGCATTTTCACAGTAGCCTCCGCAACACCCAGGCAAATATAAGAATGGGGCTTGAAACCTGTGAAGAAAAAGAAACTGATAATAAATGTAGTCCTTTCCTTCACACTATATATCCGCTATGGTAACCGCATTGGTTCCACCCCTGTGTGGAGGCCCCTCAGCCATCTCTGATAATGGAGTAAATCATTTTATAAAGCTCTGGGGAGAGGCCCAGATGCTAATGAGTTTGCGAATATATTTTACCTGCATCCAGTGATGTGTATGCCTGCTTTCTTCACGTCATGAGAATGGCTGTGATCACAGCCAAAGTGCTGTGGTTTATTTAGATCATTTTGCTTTGTTGCCTTTTTGTTGATTTTCTAATGGTTCTGCTATATTTCCTGTAAGCTAACATCCCATGTTATTCTTCCTGAAGTTTTTTGTTGTAATCTTCTATTTTTGCTAGTCGGCCTGCATAAATTCCAGCATTAATACTTTGGTATTGCTTGACTTTGCGGGTGTATTTATTTTTTTAGCAGTACCACTCCTTTATTTGTTGGCTGTCGATCTGCGGTAACATGGAAAACCACTTGTGGTATTTACAACTGTTGGATGTTGAATGTGTTTTGCCTGTTGGATGTGAAGTGGTTCAAGGTAAGTACTAGGCAAGCTGATCTTGCAGGCTATATTAAGGGGAGCCATTTTCCCTTTTTGTGCTCAAATTAACTTATCAGTTTGGTTAGAGATTGTCCTTACCCGTCCCATGTTTGATAATTATTTATAATTCCTACAAAGGATAACTGGGATCATACTGTAGGTAATCTGAGGGGACCCAAGCATAGAATAAAGCATTTGGGAGCAGCCTCTGTCCATTAGCAGTACAGAAGGCAGTCCTGGGATGACTTTTCTGTTTCCCATCAATAGATCCAAGTTGCATTTTAATGTGGACTAGGATGAACTTTGATTTGTGTGGATGGAAAGTGAGCAGCAGTATCCTCTGCAAGATAAACCTCTTCCTTCATACCATTCTGTTGATGTTGCTGAAGATGTTTAGATCCTTAGACTGAGTATTTCTTATTCTATTTGACTTGCTGATGGGCAGTAAATCTATCAGTAATAGGTTGGAGGTATGCCAAATGCAGGTCACCTCTTAACAATTTGTAGGATTCGGAGGGTAGTGATAGGGTTTTGACTTAGTTCATATAGGACACGTTGTTTAGGCCTTGTGTCCACATGTATTTCTGGACAATCACATGCCATAGGGGGCATTATATTCAATGATTGGCCTAATGATGGCTGAGTAAAGAGGAACAATGACATCCCTAACTCTAAACACAACCTCTTTGTATATAAGCTGTGCAATACAGAAGGACTTTCTCACAACAATGGATGCATGTTGGTCAAACATTAGGCCACTGTCCACATAAGTTCCCAAATAATTGGGTCAACTGTTAGTGTTAGTGGCATATTGTCAATGTGGTGGTTCCATGCGGTTGATGACTTCCCAAAGGATTCATAATGCATTTTTTTGGTATTAGTTTCAGGCCATGATTTTGGCACTAGTTATTTATTTGGGACTAGCCTTCCTGCAGGATGGCCAAGTCATTTGGGGATTCGGTGACTGCTTCTAGCTTGCAGTCATCTCCAAGTTTAGTCAGCCAGAGCCCTTTGGTATTAGCTTTTACTTTGGAAAAGTAGATGCCAAACAGGAGAGGTCCCAGCACAGACCCCTGGGGGACTAGTCTGTGTTTTTATGCAAGTTAAACAAGGATGAAAACAATCTCCTTCAGAGCTAAAAACCTATGGTGAGGACACAGCACACACTGTAAAAATGGCTAAAAGTAAACAAACATAAAATGTCAGCAAAGATATTACAGTCTTCAAAATCTGAAAAGACTAGATTGTGTTTCATGTTTGACTACATTTGTTTAAATACAGGCACACTACCCAAAAGACAACACACAAAAATGTCCTTTTCTGGTTTGAATCACTGAACCTGGTTAGTAATTAATATTCTTTAATACAGAATACTACTCATCCAATTACTGCCTGTCAGGGTCTGGTCAAAAACAAGAAGGGTTAAACAAAGTTATTGTGCAAGGAATAAACTAATTTCTAAGTAAGTTTACTCATTATAAGGTAATCGGTAGTCTGATGTGGCAAAGCACAGAGAATTAACGGTTATGAGCTATTAATGAACTTTACCCTGTAGTCTCAGGATACTGCGGTGGTGGTGCTGTGGTAACGTTGTCTCCTCACAGTAAGATGTTGTCCTGTTCGATTCTCAGCTAGAGCGTCTTCTGTGTGGAGACATGCGTGAATGGGCGTACCTTCGTTGAAGGTTGTGTATCAGGGCTGGAAACTAGGCACGTAAAAATCTACTGCCAATCATTAGTGGACCTGAGTTCCGCTGTGGTGACCCCTAACCGGGAAAGGCTGAAAGACACAACAACAACCCTGTAGTCCCAGGATGAAGTCTGTCATTGTCACTCTCCATTTACCTGCTTTGCAACTTTGAACACGTCATTTAATTGGACAGAGGTTGGTACTTTTTTCTTGGTGGGCATATCTGACTAATAAAATAAGCAAAAATAGAATACCAAATGGAAAATTTTGTGAGTTAAATTTGATGCATCATTGGCTGGAACAGCATTACTGGAGTTTAGATCAGCTTCTCAATAGACCATCATGATAAAAAGACTTAAAACAGCAAAGAGGGTAGTTTTCAATTATATGAGCTGGCAAAGTTGGGAGCAAAACAGAAGCTTTACTAAACCAGATTAGCATGTCAGTAGCGCATACTTTTAGTCTGGTCAAAGAACTCTTTTGGAACATCTGGTTTTATAGTAACAGTGGTTGATGCAATGTTTTAGTTTAAGATTACCACCAAAGTGAGAGGTTCACAAAAGTCCTATTGGATATCTCCCAAAACATTACAGTCTGCATGTGGTTACCTTCAAAGACTGCTATATATATTTTTTATTCCTATTTCTTTTCCTCCTACCTTCCCACCTTTTAGTTGCCGCTGCAATTGTGTATGTTGCCCACCCCCCCATGACCATAATGAGAACCATTCATCTGGCTGCTGAACTGTATACTGACAGATGTAAGGACTTGCTACACCTTCCCCATATACCTAATGAAGGCTGTTGTACAGCGCAGCTTGTCAAGAGCCCAAAGTACATCCCCAAGCATATTCTGTGTGTTGCGCACCTCTTTCTCCAGTAGGTGACAGCATTGCAGCAGACTGGACTGTCTCCCCCTCCCTATGGCAAGTGGGTGTCAAATATTTACTGCCACCTTCTGATGTCAGTTTCACCAATACCTACATTAGTAGTTGATCCCTCGTCATACAGGACACACCCATAGCAAGAATGAACATGTCTGGTCTCTTAAGAGCACCGTGGAGCTGTTTTGCCTAGGGCACCAGTTGACCTAGGGCCGCTCCTGCTACCCCTCTCCCAAAAAAAAAAAAATAAAGGAAATGTTTGGTATTGGATGACCAGTAAGTACCCCAGGAGGTGGCATGGGAAATCTGAAACATTTGCATGGTAATTTTATATACTTACTCCCTCTCATTCAGTAGGTTGACCTGAATAGTGCTGTGTAATGTTTATTTGGTGCTGTGACACAAAAGTTTGAATCTTTTTAAAATTTTCAGTAAAAACCAATTGAAAAAAGAAAGTTTGAATCTTTGTAAATGACCATTTTTTTGTGATGCTATTTCTCGTCTCTAACATGGACATCGGAGGGCAGGTAAGGTCTAGTGGCTTACCATTTCTGCCCGTTTCCCTGTCTACTTGGATAATCTGCAGATCCTAGTTAAAAAACACCTTTAAAATGTTTATTCCATTCATAAATAATTTCATTCCATTATGTTTCCAATCATCTGCTACTTTGCTTGCTGTTTATCCTGCTTTCTGTCTTTTTTAATGTCCCTCAAATGCATTATGCACTGCACTGTTCCAGCATATCCCGACAGCCCTTTTACATGCTTTTTGGCATGATGTACCAAGAGTACAACATGGAAAAGCATATGCAGTTTGTGCACAGATACATTATCCCCAGTTTAGTATGTGTTACTCATAATGGGTGCTGGGGGCGTAGTCCACACCCTTGTCACTCACTGTGACTGATCCTTTGTGGAAGAATTGTATTACTTTTAGATCCTGCTTACAGATCTCTGATACTGGAATTTATTTGTAATTGCTTGTTGTGATTCTGCTACACAGACTTTTTTTTTTTTTGGGGGGGGGGGGCAGAAACATTAATTTTAACAGATCTACTGCTGACATTTATTCCTTGCACTCGAAAAAGGCACTGTTCCTTCACTTAACTGAAACTAATATCCCAGTTTTAAGCTGCTAGTTATATTATAAGTTTTGCTGTTTCTTGTGTGCATTTGTTCCCAAGCAACTGAGAGCGTAACTACAGCACTGCCTCAGTAATTGCGTGCCTGTAATAGCCTGTTTTGGAGTACTGTATCTGCATCGTACTTAATGCACCTTTTTATTACACTGCTTTCATGTTAGACCCTTTTCTAAGCAATTGCTGAACAGAGTTTTTGGATAAAAAAATGGATTTAAAGTATGTATCTTTGTGTGCTGCCCAGACAAATTAAATTATCTTAAGCAAGTAAGATTCTACAGTTTTGCTGTAGGACTGTTAATGTCACATTTGGCTTTTAATTTTATATATGACATATTGTTCTGTTTTTGGCCTTGTATTTCATAGCATCAGTGAAATGCTAGTAGAATTTTTTTTCTTTTTATTTAGTGTGTGTGTGTGTGTGTGTGTGTGTGTGTGTGTGTGTGTGTGTGTGTGTGTGTGACAGAATTACAAAAGACTGGCAGTTCGGAAAAGGATTAAACTCAATGTTGTTTTTTATTTCTTGTTTTGATCCCCTCTGTCTCTACAAACTGGGGTTCTCTTTAGACAGTAGTCTGAAATTACTGACTCCCTCTTATCCGGTCTTGCTGGGACTGGACCTTAGACTGGATAAATGAATGTCTGGTTAATCAGAAAAAGCATACAAAATAGTATTTATAGGTTATAAGTCGGCTAGAAAAACAGGATTTGTGTTAGTGTGCATTTTTCTAATGAATATAAAGTCTAAAACTCAAATGTCTTTCATTATTTAGCTCCGAGGAGGCAGAAGTGCTGTTCTTTTTTGTTGTCACTTGCTAGGGCTATGGCAGAAATTTGATGGCTGGTTAAAGAGAGGTCGGATAAGAGGGAGTCTACTGTACATGTGAATTTGCTGACAAAACTGCAAGGTTTTCTTTGCTAGTTAATAATTTTTTTCATTATTGCATCATGGTATATTTGACTAAAATTGCCGCCTCCCTGCATAAATATTAAAAGTAATGGTTCATTTATAGTATTGTAGCATTAATAATGTATTTTTTTTAATTGGGTAAATGTAGTGTAAGGACCTTTTTTTCAGGCAAGACAAAAGCATTGTACTTTTAAACTGGACATTGAGACAGAATTTATAATATAGTAGATTAAGAATGTGTATTTATTGCAGTGCAAAAAGATTTGGTGTTCAAACACATGCATGAATGGGCCCTGTAAATGGGTGTGAATAACCAGTTAAGCTCATTATAGATTGTTTGTTTTTCAGTGAATATGTAGGAATGTAGGTTGTTTAGGAGGCTTTATCTGCTTAAGTGGTGGAATAGTGTGTTAAACAAGCAGTAATTCTGAAGATGGTGGGCATTACTTGGGAAATAACACACTGCCCAGGGAATGTTATGAGGCCTAATGCACTGGATCTCTGTAAGGTAATAGGGTCATGGAATGGGTGGTGGGCATTACTTGGGAAATAACACACTGCCCAGGGAATGTTATGAGGCCTAATGCACTGGATCTCTGTAAGGTAATAGGGTCATGGAATGGGTGGTATAGAGGGAATCTAGAGGTATTCGGGAAGCATGGACAGGTGGGAAAAAATAGAGGACGGTATAGAAATGGAGAGAGGTAGGTTAAGTGTACTTTAAAAGGGCAGAGTAGACATGCTTATTATCTCCTTGTATAAAAGCAATGTGTTCATCCATGCATGAGACAATTTCAAAAATAACTGCTACTGTTCGCTTTCCTGCCTAATGGCTTCTACTTCCAGTTGTACAGTTATGGATAGAGGTAACTTTTCACACTGTTGATCAGTATGCCTGCTTTTTTTTTTTTTGTTACTTATTTTATTGATGTGGGCTGGTCCCTGTAGGAATGTAGTGTGCATTTTAAGGGAGGCCATATGTAGAATTTAGACGACATTGGAGAAATTTATCTGCTCTTCTGATAACTGACATGGGATCTTGACCATATGTTGGGATAAACAGTACTTTCAAATAATGATGTCCTTCCTGGAAGAGTGCTCAAAAAATAAACTTGGCTTTCATTCTTATTTTTAATTATATTTCCTAATGTTTGTTCTAGTAGTACAATTCATAGCATACTTTGTTTTTATCCAGGCATTCAAATTTGAATGTTCCATGTTAATGTAGTTGAAATCCCCTTATCCCTTAACTGGTCCTTACCTGTACTGTGAGTTGCAAACTATCCTCTCAGGAGAAAAAAAAAATAGTATACTTTAAGAAGCTAATGACATCCTCCTTATGATGGGTAGCAAGCATTAACAAATGGGAGGACGTAGCTATAAAACCTGTTTGGAATGGGGGAGGGGTCATCACTATACCTCTTAATCTGTTAACACAAGAATTATTCTGGACAAAGTAAAAAATGGTAGGACAAAGGACCAAAATATGGGACATTTTAAATATTGTTCTTATAAACTTAAAAAGTTGATAAAATAACTTTTTTTTATGAGGGACAGATCAAAAATATGAGGCAAAAATCTGGACATTTGAGAGGTTTGGTTATCATGACTTGGTGATACACTTTTGAAACTTAAGTGGAGGCAGGGTATAACAGACAGCACAACAAACTTGTAGACTTGCTATTACATCACTGGTAAAGAACATGAAAGAAGGTAGTCCTTGAGAGTATGGTGGATAGAGCATTCTCAAAAGAAAATGTCCATTGTACAGCATGCCTTTAGGGCCAAATTCTGAAGAGTGATTGGCAAATTAGTAATAACTGGATTAACTCCGTGTGAAAGGCTGCTGCTTGATATGATCTTTGATTTCAAAAAAATACTTCATTGTATTGTTTGTGGTGTTGCTATTCATTTCAGGTATTCTGAATGGGCATATACTTTTTAAGTGTCTAATCTGACACTGACTCAGTAAGGTTTAGTCATGCACAGTCTAGTAAATGGGGCATAGAAAGTAGAACTGAGGTCTAATAGAGTGCACTTTTTGTAATATTTTCTCCTTTATGCTTGTACGTAGTAACTGCATATGCAAAAAAAACACATTGACATTCTTAAGGTTGCTAAGACGGTACTCAGCAGTATAGACAGTAAAACTGCTGAGTAACAAATGGGTAGTAATAAAATGAGCAAACAAAAGCATAGTGACAATGCTAATGAAAATATAAGTTAGGGGAGACTGAAGAAGCTGACTTGGACATATTTGTAATAGCATGTAGATCTAAGGAGTTTTGGTCTTTGTTAACCTACAAGACTCTGGCATTCCACAGGTGCCTTCCCAGGTTAGACTTGCACATCTTCCTCTTACCTGTGATTTCCAGCACATCTACCCCCCCCCCCCCCCAATTTCTTTCTACTGCTATTGGTTGAATTCTACACAACCCAAGTTCACCTTAGAAAAATTGTTAGGTTACTCTGCTTTCTGTTGGTTTGTGAGTACAGGTTGGTGATGTTCTCTTTTTTTGTTGTATTTCCTTTCTTTTGACTTATCTTTTGCTTTTATTCCTTCTCTTACTCGGGACGTTGGTATTGTTTTCTAGGTCAAGTAACTTGTTCATCAGGAAAGTATGACTGAATGTGGCAAGCAGATCACTCAGGCCAATGAACATTTAAGTGCTGGAATCTTGTGGTATTTGTGGAAGTGTAAATATGGGAATTCTAAACCTAAACCAGGGCTTAAGCCTAGGAAGCACTACAGTAGTACTGCTACAGTGGCCTCTTTAGGAGAGGGCAGGAAACTTATGGGAATCTGCCATCTCTGGAGCCATGTGTAGGTCATTATCCATGTTAAGTTACATTCCTAACTTGTATACTGAGCGGGGATTTGGCAGAGGAGTTTCAGAAGAATTACACTTTTGTGAAGGGTGAAAGTATGCAAAAAAAGAGGCCGAGGGGTAAAGCTTGGTGAAAAAGAATGATGGCTTTAAGGCTTATTTTACTACAGACCCTTGGTGTAGAGATCACTGTTGAAAAGGACTGATTGTTGTGGTGGAAATTAACTAAATTTTTCTGCTGCTGATTTGCTGCAAGGAAATTAGGTTTATTTATAGGAATAAGGAAAAATAAGTAAAAACATGAAACTGGTTGCTTGCTACATTGGTGACTATACCTGGCAGTAAAAAAAAAAAATCTGTGTGTGTGTGTATGTGTATATATATGTATATATATGTATGTATGTGTATATATGTATGTATGTATATATATATAATTTTTGAGTGAGCTGATTAGCAAGAAGTAAGCCTGCAAGGTGACTGATGTACTTGTAAGTTGTAGATGCAGTGTTGCCTAAAACACATTCTGCTCTGTTTTGAGGAACTGTAAGACCCTTGTGCCAAAGCAATGTTTTTCTGGGGTTTAAAAAGCTCCTCATGACAGGAAAAAAGTATTATTCTGAGGAACTAGAAATCCCCTTATGCCCATATGGGGATTTGTCCTGGGCATAAGTTATGTTAAGAACAAAACAGGGTTGTCTTCTTTTCTGTTGGTGAAGCCAAAGCCCTTTGTGTACTGAACTGCAACTGCTGAGACTTGTGTAAAATGGAAATGTTGCTTGAGGTCTTAATTATTGCAAGAAAGGAGCGCAGCTATGGACCAACACCAGTTAGCTCCTAGAGAGAAAGAGAGTTGTAGTTCAACACTTGCTTAAACTGCAAAAACTGTTTTTCACAGTTTTAAAGAATCATCCCACATCACTGTGAGTCCAAGATACAAGCAGTTGTCTGAAGATCTTACACAAGGAAGACTGTGGAGGCCTATTTAATGGCCTTCAAAAAGTACATGGTTCGATAACAGTGGTCTCCAAGCTGAGTGGGGCAAAATTCTGGCATTTCATTTAGCCTGGGACTTGCTGAAGACATTTATGGACTAGGAACTTGCAGATATTCATGACTACCAGAAACATAAGTAAGAAATTTTGTCATGGGTTGGTGCTTCATCCCTTAAGTTTCCCAACTGGAAATTTTAATGTGGATAGGCCAGTAAGCTCAAAATGGATGTCTTTTATTGCATATTTTGAAACTTTGACTAGACACTTGTGTAAATACCACAAATAAAATAAAAAAATGGCTACAGATAAGCTTGCAAAGCTAATTCCATATAATTTAAGAGAGTATTACAGAGTGATCATTTAGTGTTCTGAAGAACTAGTTGTTTTAGATAAAAGGATTTGCAATTTCAGTTACCAAAATACAAAGTTAGACTTGCATGCAGCAAGGGTTAATAACAAGCCTTCACCTAATTATGTTTCTTTGCTTGTCACCATCTTGAGTCCATTTGTTTTTAATTGTTCTAGAAAAGAGTATATAGCCAAGTACTGCACAATAAATGACAGTACTGTACTTATGTACTTTATGGCGAGCCTGTACATGTATTTATAGAAGGAGCCAAGGGCTGCTCTTATTATCAGAATACTGATGAAAGTAACACTAACTGGTTTTAGGGTAAGCAGTGTCACTTTCAATAAATCTGTGTGAAAACAGTACATTTAGATAGAGCTAGAGACAATGTAGAAAGAGTAAATGGGGATCCAAAGGAACAGATTTGCCCCACTTCATACCCATATTTAACGCTAAGAAATGATATGCTATACAGGGCAGCCAGGGATGAAGAACAGATAGTGAGCCAATTGGATCCGGGGCTTTTTGGAACACTTGTATTGAAGTTAACAAATAGTCCCATCTTGGGTGACTATTTTAGGAATGGATAAGACAAAAGCTAGGATTTTAGCTTGATTTTACTGATGTGATATTGTGAAAGACAGAGAACTTTTGTGCAGGTTGCCCAATGTTGAAGGACAGCACCCATTCCCAGGTTTAAGAATCCTTTGATAGTTGCACCACTTTGTTGATGTGTCATTTTAAACACACATCAGTGAACAGTATGGGTTCTCATGTAAAGCTGAAAAGGCATCATTAGTGTGTTACAGTAATTGTTGATTCTATAATAAAATTCCTGAGGCACTACACTTATGAAGTGTCATTGTAAAATTCACAGTACAGGAACTAATGTTGTTTTTGGTCGTAGGATGTCTGCCCTTATCACTGTTGCAGTATTCCTTGCTCCTGGCAAGGATAGACAAATGTCTGACCAGTATACCAAAGCCTTTACATCTTCCGGATGCTATATGTCAGATGAATGTCATACAGACAAGGTGAATGGTACATATCTGACGTACGAGTGCCTAATCCTCAGAACTGCTTAGTTGCCAGTGCCACTATGAATGCTATATTTGAATTCAGTCTGCAAGCCATTCACGAAATTGGTTCCACTACTGAGCCATCTACAGATAAATGCTCTGTTGGGGTCTCTCTCTTTTCTTTCTTTTTTTACCTATTACCTTTAAGTTTATATGTCATTGTGGAAGGAAAATGTGAGTGTGGGAGGCAGATTCCCCATAAAGACAGGCAGGAGCAGTGTTTTTTTTTTTTATGTACTAGCCGCCACTGTACACAGTGTGAGATTTGTCAGCCATTTGTTCTTAAGGCAATCCTCCGTCATCTCTCTTGCCATTTACTTGGATAATCACCAATGAAGCAGAATCCACTGCAATGTTCAGTCACCGCTTAAAAAGAAAACCAGCATAATCAGGCAGGGGTGTCCTCATTCCTCTTTGTTGTTTGCATTATATTTATAGCTATTGGCAAAGAAAATAAGGGACTCAAAAATTCAAGGATATAATTGGTGTGGTATTCAAGAATTGTTGGCTTTATTTGCAGAAGATATTATTTTTGTAAGCAACAGAACCAGAATAGGACATCTTACTGTTGTGGAACATTCTGAGACCGTTCTGTTTTTTTTTCCAGGATATAAAATTAATGAAGATATGTAAATATATACCCTCACATGAATTGGTTCAGCGATACCCATACTTATGGGGACATGATAAAATGAAGTATTTAGGAGTATGGGTTAAAAGGATTCTGTTATGACAGCTAAAGATATATAGGAAGAGACTAAAAAAAGATGATACAAAAACTGAAAAACTGGAAGCTATTGATAGTGAGATACAAATAGTGAACACATTTTTAGTCCCTTTTAGTTTTATATACAGATCAGGCATATTTTTATCAGCCAGAGGAGAAGTTTTGGACAATAATTAAGAAAAAGTTGAAGGAATTTATCTGAGAAGGGAAGAGGGCAAGGTTTAAATGGGATAAGTTGCCCTTCTGATAAAACTATGTGGTTTAGGGTTACCTTGTTTGAATGGATATTTAGAGCTGCACAGTTAAGACTTGTATACATAACACAAGCAGAAAGTTATAATTCAAAGTGGAAAAGGATATGATGAAGTAGGGGGAAATTCAGGAAATAAGGAGAGAATGTTGTTTTGGATTCAGGTACTTAAGGAGGATAACAGTCATACAGAATGTTACATCCATAACAAGAAGAAAGTATTCTAAGAACTAAGCCAACAAGTGAATGGAGAAAGGATATTCTGCCGATAGGGATGACTGTAAGTGGGGGTACATAGAATAGGCAAAAGGGAGATGGAATTTACTGGAGAAACTGAAGAAACCAAAGTATTGGGTGCAAATAACTAGAGAGGGAAAGGTTGGAATGCAGGCTAGAGACTGCCCTCCCTACTAGGGATTGTTACCAGTGTAGGCAAAGAGAAAGGGATAGGAGAATCCTAAATGAAAGACCCGCTTGGGTAGAGTTTTTAGTTCAATGTACAACACAGAAGTTGCTGTTAAAAAAAAAAAAAAAAAAATTGGTACGGCATATAAAATACTGCACAAAAACTATAAGAATCAGTCAAAGGAGGTTAGAAAATATGTGAATGGAGAGACTGGATAAACAATTTACAAGGGAACAATGGGAGGATGGTTAGGGCTCCTTGTAAGTCTAGAAGGTTTAAGATTTTTGTTTGGAAGTGTTTGCATATGTATTTTATACCCCAAGCAAACTACGATGAATGTTTTCCTTGGGTCAGTAGCAAATATTGGAGGTGTGATGGGGAAGAAAGTGGTAACTGGGAACATATGTTTTGGAAGTGTAATGAGTAGGCAGATTTTAAAAATTCCCTACATAGTACTCTCGTTAGAAATATAGGGTGAGAAATGGGTATAACTAAGGAAATGATTGTTTTGATCTGGGTTACAGAAGCTAAATTGCCTGATTTATAGTAAGGCCGTGTCAAGTTTAATTCTGGTGGCTGCCAAAAAAGCAGTTACTAAAAAATGGAATTCTAAGTCTAATCCAACTGTATTTGAAGTACTGAATATTATAACTGAGAGAAAAGAACTGGAAGTGGGATCTTTTGAAAATGGAAGGAGCAAATCGCATAGAAATAAGTGGAATTCTGGGAACAATGCATGCAGAATAATGTTCTGGAGGAGTGAGGTTTCAGTGAAGGCAGGAAGTGAGCAATATGTATAATGTATGTAACTGGATCGCATGTTAATATGATTTGTTTTCTTTTATGTTAATATATGTTTGCCTAAGTCTTTAAGTGATAATTTAATAAAGGTGTTGGAAAAAAAATGATGCAGGTCACACCCAAACTCTTGCTGGTGACTCCTTTTTGGCCCAGACAGCACTGGTCCCCCCTTCCATTTCATCTGGCCAGAGTCAGTTAAAAGTTACCTCACTGGATGGATGTTCTCGCACAAGAGAAGGGATCTCTTGTTCACCCTCTGTTATCCACCTTTAAATCGACACTTTGAGTGATAGGATTTTGATTAACTTTAGGCAGTATTTTTCTGAGGATGTGCTTTGGGTTTTGCAGGAGAACAGAAAACCCATTACAAGGATGTCGTATATGATTTTAATGGAAGAGATTTTCCATTTGGTATCTCAAGCATGAACTTGACACTTTTGTGGAGGTTCCTATGGTCCTTTTTATTTGAGTTGCTCAGTTCTGGTGTGGCATATTCATGTGTTTAAAGTTAATTTGTCAGCCATTTCCACTTGTCTGCTTCTGAATCCTCCTTGGGTTTCTAGTTTTAAAGTCCAATGATTTTTAAAAGGCATCCTTCATATCTGGCCTCCAAGAAAGCCTATTCCTCCTTTTTGGCACCTGAATTTTGTTGTACCTTTGAGCCTGTAGTTTCTCCTTCCCTGCAGCATTGTACTTTGAAGACTATATTGTTGGTGGCTGTTAGTTCTCCCAAGATGGTCTCTGAAATCCACTCACTCCTGGCAGTTCCACCATTTTAAATTTTTTCACAAGGGCAGTGTATTTCTTTGTACCAGTCCTCCTTTTATGACCAATGTGGTTTAATGATTTGTTCTTGAATTAGTCTATTCATCTTCATTCTTTTTCCCCTTCTTCGCAAAAAATCCTAGTGAGAAGGTTCTTCACACCTTGAATTTACATAGACAGCTCTGGTATTACCTAGACAAGACAAAATGTATTAGGAAACCTGGGCAGCTTTTTGTATCTTTTCATGGCAGGAAAATGGGTTTGACTTTATTTAAGCAAACCAACTTTGGATTTTTAAGGGCATTTCTTTTCGCTATTCTTTTTCATGACAAGCAGCTTTCCTGTTCTGTTCATGCTCTTTGTATCATGGCAGGGCCTCTTCTGGTGCTTTTTACAGTGGTCCGGATACATGATGCATCTTGGAAGCTACTGTTTGGTTTTCCGTTCATCCTTTCACCAACCATTACAAGCTGGATGTTATGGGTCATGCTGTGTTTTGCCAGGGCTGTCCTTCATGAGTTTTTGAAGTGCTGTCCTGTGGCTTCCTCCTCCCGCTCATTAGCTTTTGTCCTCTTCCAGGAGTAAGGAATACTGCATAGTGATTAGGGAGCACATAGTACAGTTATGTAAGATCTTATCATAACGGTAGATGTTCTGTTGCAGTATTCTGCCCCTCCCTCCCTCCTACCACCTGTTACTTTCTGCTATTTTACCTTCTGGTTGAGTGGCTAAAGGGTATTTTCATTTTTTTCTTCCTTTCTTGGATGTATGTGATATTACTTTCATCCGGGGTTGCTCTAGTTCTTCTGTGGCATTTCAGTTCTGAGGACTAGGCACTCATGTCACATATGTACTTTACATCCTTCAGCTATACTGTATGTCATACGCATGCCATATGTGCAAGGCGTAAACACTTTGATATGCTAACCAGACATTCAGCTAGCCTCTGCAGAATATCTCAGGAGTAAGGAATACTGCAACAGTGAGAAGTAGGACATCTGCTGTTATGGTAAGACCTTACACAACTGTACTGTTTTCCTGAGAAATTCTTACTGACCAGAACACCCAGTTCCTTTCCACAGTAATGCATTTTTCTTTCTTTCTTTCTTTTTTTTTAAGTCAAACTTCTAAGGACATCTATACCACCTTTATATACATGGGCTATTTGAGTACTTTTAGGCTTTATTAAAGTGAATGCTATCCAAGTGTATGAGGAAAATGGGACGGACTGTTTGTATGCTTCTTGTTTGCAGTAAGAAAAGTACCCCACGTCTTAGCTGGATTGATATTGTCTGAACTGTTGTATGGCAGCCTACGAGATACAGCAAAAATTAAATAGGGGAGTATGAAAATGCCTCGGTTAAAATCGAGGGAGAGCATTATTCATTTACAATTCTTAACCTGTCCTGCAGGAATGTCTGAAGTAAAGCACAAATGGAGAAAGCAAAAATGCAACAGAGACTGCATATAATAAAAATGCTTATCTTAG
The DNA here is from genome assembly GCF_019279795.1 of Protopterus annectens. NCBI lineage: Eukaryota > Metazoa > Chordata > Ceratodontiformes > Protopteridae > Protopterus > Protopterus annectens. Next base: position 48,078,275 of record NC_056728.1, read on the forward strand.
TGAGCTCAAACCAGGAGATAATTTATTCTCATGAGTATCCACTGCTGAAAATAAATTCCTTGCAAAGTGACAAGGACTTGAAATTATAGAGGAAGTAAAATTAATTTTAAGGTAACATCAGGTAAAATGGAAAACAAAACAGTTATATCATGTAAGTGCTCTGTCTGCAGAAGTTACATTTCCCATAATTTGTCCTGAAGTCCATCTCAAAAACAAGAAATGAGAGTATTTATACCTGGGAATAACGACATATTTTCAGAGTTGCCTTGTAGAACCAATTTAATTAAGCACAACAAAGATACTGTCTAGTGAGAAAGTAACTCTGAAACTGTTAAGAATCCCAGTGCCAGGCAGTTAAAGAAGAGATACAAAAATGTCAAACTTGAGGTCATAAGGGAATCCCAAAGTAACTGTAATGGTCTTATTGTACTGTTTTCCAAACCCAATGGCTCTGAATTTTTGCAGGGACTTCAGTAAGTTGAGTTGTATAGTGTAGTGGCTGGTAGGGCTAGATTTTTCGCCACTTTAGATCTTGCTAAACACTTTTGACAAATTCTACTAGTTCCAGAAGCTAAGAAAGAAATGTTATTTTAACCTTTAGTGCATAACATTTGACAACATTGTTACAAGATTTTATAAAAATAAATCCTATTTGGATGCGGGTTAGACAAACAACGTACTCTCTTAAATTAAACTCATGGAATGTCCCAAAGTATAGTGAAGCCACTGGCTCAAAAATGTTTTAAGTCATACAGAATTGTTTCACACCAAACATTAAGAAATAAGTTACAGCTATTTTAGGTCAAGCTAATTGCAATTGCATATTTATTCCTAGCTTGCCCCCTGACTGAACTGATTAAGGGTATGGGTCCATTGAAAGTTAAGTGGACAGATCCCACCATACTTATCAAAAAGAGAATAGCAATTTTCTTTGTACCCTGGCCATATTTCCTCAGTCAGTATCTATTCCTTCTCTGGTCTCCATTGAAAAGAAGTGTCTTACTTAGTGGAAATAACCAAGTCAGCAAAATATAAATTATATTCAGAGACAAAACTGATAACTCCTGTAAAAATCTTGAGCCATTTCTAAACTGTTCTCAGTTTGCACAGATGCCTCAGAGGTAGGCATGGATATAGTTTTAACTAATGTTGTAGGTGTGGACGAACATTCCATTTGTTACATCAGCAGGAAGTTCAGCAATACTGTTCAGCATTCAGAAGAGAATGCCTTGCAGTTAAATGGGCCCTTTCCACTTGAAAAATATCACTTATTAGGCACAGAGTTTACATTGATAAATGCCCACTCCTTTACAGTGGTTAAGCAAACCAAAAGATGGTAATCCAAAGCTGTTACAATGGGCTTTAACCCTTCAGCCTGTCAGTAACCAGTTGCATTCCCATCTTGGCTGCATTGACTTTGCAGGTGAGCTGTTGTGCAGTAGCCGATCTGACAGTACTGTAACTAGTAGTTTTGCAGTGGGTGGCATCATGTAATTTCATGACTGCTGTGCTTTGAGCTGAACCTAGGACACACACTGCAGAGGTACACGTAGCTTGGCCTTTTGAGAGAGAGCAGGAAGTTTATAGAAATCATTTGTCTTTGGAGCTATGTTGGGCTCAGTCTTGCAAAGAAGAAGCAGAAGGTTAAGGCTTGGTGAAAAGGACTTGTACATCTTGTTTTAATACAAACCATATGTGTGTGGTGTTTGTGTGTAAAGACCCCAAAAACACTGTTGAAAAAGACTTAAGTTTTAAAGTCTTGCTCTATTGAAATAGTGTGTGAAAGAATCCAAGAGCAGTGATGGGGGAAAAACTTTTTTCTGTTATCCCCCCCCCCCCGATTTGGTGCAAGGAAGCATTTTTATTATCCTTTATTTATAAACCTTATCTTGAAGACAGATACATGGGACTGTTCTTTGCTGCATATGTTTCACAAGGTCATCTTAAAAAGGAAGAAAAATCAGCTCCATGTCTTCTTGTTAGAATGCCATGTTTGAGAAAATTATTGGCCTTTTCTTGTTCCTGACAGGCAGAGAGGTCCTCCTTTTTCTCTTCTGTCTGTTTTCTAGTCAGCTTTTATGTAGGACTGTTCTGTTAAGGTACTTTTCTTTAAGTTAGACAGGTCTATTAAGTAAAAATCCAAGTCCAAATGCAGGGCTGCTTTCAGTTGAGATAGGAACTCACTCTATACATAAAATAATCACAGTCCAAACACAAGCGTGATATTCCAATGGCAATAAAATGAAAGTAAAATGTTCCAACAAGTCAGTTCATAAAACAAACATAAAATTTATTTAAACGAGTAAGCGCTTTCGCCAAAGGCTTCTTCAGACTCTTAAAACAAGGACAAACACCATGAACAACCTTTTAAAACAACCAATACTCATCATTGGTTAAGTCACATCACATGTTCTATTCATTTAAAGGTACAAGGGCTGGTGTAATATTTACCATGCCAGTGAATCTATTGCACTTATAAAATCATAAAATATGCATCAAGATTTATAATTCAATACATTTCAAGGATATACATGGTATACAACAAAACCATATATGAAAGTATATTGTACTGAACTGTAGACAATGTTTCAATACGATCATGCATGAGTTTAAACTCAGCGCTTTCAAAACATGTTCGTTTCATTGGGGTTGAAGAACAACGAATATGCAGTTATCACACTAGCTCAACTGTTAACAAATAACTGCCTTGAGTGAAATTTCAATGCCATTAGATCATGCTCGTTTCATCCGGATTAAAAACAACGTTAATGCAAAAATCGTGCTCTCTCAACACTTTACATATAAACCAGTTCAATAGTTAGAAATCTGCCTTAGATGAAGTTTCAATGTCCTTAGAACATGTTCGTTACATCAGACTTAAAAACAACATAAATACAAAGATCGCACTTTTTCAATACTTTACGTACTACCTGAGTGTCGATTCTTTCACATATAAAATGTTCATAGCTTTTCAACTGCTTACATTAGAACATGCTCGTTTCATCAAGATTAAAAACAACGTTAATGCAAAGTTCGTGCTCTCTCAACACTTTACATATAAACTAGCTCAATAGTTAGCAGATATCTGCCTTAGATGAAGTTTCCATGTTATTAGAACATGTACGTTACATCAGACTTAAAAATAACATAAATACAAAGATCGCACTTTTTCAACACTTTACGTACAACCTGGATGTCGATTCTTTCACATATAAAAAGTTCATAGCTTTTCAACTACTTACATTTAAAAGTCAAACTCATTGTGTACAATCAGCTTACTGCGCGTGTTAACCTAACTGTATGTAAGATGCAGAATGCGGTAAGACGCTACTATGCGTGCATACGTATTTGTTGATTCGTAAGGAATCATATAAACATTCAGTGGTTAATTCGCCGTAAACTTACGGCATTGGAATTGTTAGATCTGTAGGAAACAGTTGTTGTAATAAAAATGTACCTACTAGAAGGTATATTACTGAATTTCATAGACATGTAAATACAAGTAAATATCAAGATAGATAAAACTGAAACGTAAAATTCAAAAAGCAATAATAAATGAAGTTATAATTAAGTATAGACATTAGGACTGCAGCGCAAAAAGTCTTAAGGTCTAAAACCTTAATGGAAGCAGTACTTTAATACAATCACAGTAAACCAAATTTCACTGTAAATATTGCGCTTTATGGACTAAGCAGCATCTACAACCAAAGTGTGTACATTTAAAATTATTATTATTAAACAGTCTAGGGTTCTATTTGTCATTTTTTAAGAATTAAAAGTTAAAAAATATATGTATAAATATATATATATATAGCCCATACACAGTCTGTTGTAAAATCAAGTAGCATATTGTGAAATTAGTTTAGGTATTTTTACCATAATATTTAAGTAATATTTCTCAATAACTTAACACCCAAGTAATAAAAAAGGTTCCATAAGTGTACTGAAGAGAAATATATCACAAAGATACCTAGAGTACTGAAACATCTTAATATGTAACTATACTCTTAGTCAAGGAATGATGAAATATAGTGTTTGCTGTATAAATGTGTTACCAATATCTAAGTAAAATATAGGCTTGCTAGTATGAATTACAGGTCTGGTATATTCACTAGTGAGTTCTCAAACCTATTAAAAGCCACATATAGTCAGTGGGGACTCACATCATCTCCGTAACCTCCTACTTTTTAAAAATGGCTTTAAATGTACTTTGTCATTTTACAACAGACTGTGTATGGGCTATATATATATATATTTATACATATATTTTTTAACTTTTTAATTCTTTAAAAATGACAAATAGAACCCTAGACTGTTTAATAATAATAATTTTAAATGTACACACTTTGGTTGTAGATGCTGCTTAGTCCATAAAGCGCAATATTTACAGTGAAATTTGGTTTACTGTGATTGTATTAAAGTACTGCTTCCATTAAGGTTTTAGACCTTAAGACTTTTTGCGCTGCAGTCCTAATGTCTATACTTAATTATAACTTCATTTAGTATTGCTTTTTGAATTTTACGTTTCAGTTTTATCTATCTTGATATTTACTTGTATTTACATGTCTATGAAATTCAGTAATATACCTTCTAGTAGGTACCTTTTTATTACAACAACTGTTTCCTACAGATCTAACAATTCCAATGCCGTAAGTTTACGGCGAATTAACCACTGAATGTTTATATGATTCCTTACGAATCAACAAATACGTATGCACGCATAGTAGCGTCTTACCGCATTCTGCATCTTACATACAGTTAGGTTAACACGCGCAGTAAGCTGATTGTACACAATGAGTTTGACTTTTAAATGTAAGTAGTTGAAAAGCTATGAACTTTTTATATGTGAAAGAATCGACACCCAGGTTGTACGTAAAGTGTTGAAAAAGTGCGATCTTTGTATTTATGTTATTTTTAAGTCTGATGTAACGTACATGTTCTAATAACATGGAAACTTCATCTAAGGCAGATATCTGCTAACTATTGAGCTAGTTTATATGTAAAGTGTTGAGAGAGCACGAACTTTGCATTAACGTTGTTTTTAATCTTGATGAAACGAGCATGTTCTAATGTAAGCAGTTGAAAAGCTATGAACATTTTATATGTGAAAGAATCGACACTCAGGTAGTACGTAAAGTATTGAAAAAGTGCGATCTTTGTATTTATGTTGTTTTTAAGTCTGATGTAACGAACATGTTCTAAGGACATTGAAACTTCATCTAAGGCAGATTTCTAACTATTGAACTGGTTTATATGTAAAGTGTTGAGAGAGCACGATTTTTGCATTAACGTTGTTTTTAATCCGGATGAAACGAGCATGATCTAATGGCATTGAAATTTCACTCAAGGCAGTTATTTGTTAACAGTTGAGCTAGTGTGATAACTGCATATTCGTTGTTCTTCAACCCCAATGAAACGAACATGTTTTGAAAGCGCTGAGTTTAAACTCATGCATGATCGTATTGAAACATTGTCTACAGTTCAGTACAATATACTTTCATATATGGTTTTGTTGTATACCATGTATATCCTTGAAATGTATTGAATTATAAATCTTGATGCATATTTTATGATTTTATAAGTGCAATAGATTCACTGGCATGGTAAATATTACACCAGCCCTTGTACCTTTAAATGAATAGAACATGTGATGTGACTTAACCAATGATGAGTATTGGTTGTTTTTAAAAAGGTTGTTCATGGTGTTTGTCCTTGTTTTAAGGTCTATTAAGTAGTTGATCATTAAAACTAAATGTGCTAAATTTGATGGAATAAGACCAGTGCCACATTCTATTTCCCTACCTGTTCTCATTTTCCAAAATCATTGGTGTCTTCCATGGCTGGCTGTGCTTCATTGGGGCCATTTTTATGCACTCAGGCTTGGGGACCTTTTGCCCCCCCCCCCCAGTCCAAAGGTGCTCCAATTTTCTAGTTTATTAATTATGCAGAGATTGCTAAGGCCATTGTCGATTTCCAGCACAAAGGTGGTTTCTATCTCTGTCCTCTCCAGATGATTTTAGAAGTAAGAAAGTATATCTGAGGTAAGCATCCATTTTCTACAGGTCTAAGTGATTTGGTGATGTCTCCACTTCACATTCCAGAACATCATCTAGCAAGTTCATATTTTCCAGCGTCAGTCCCGGGCTGCCTTCCTTCTAAGGCTTCTTTTGGTATTGTGCTGTTTTGAGGGGCACACTATTGCCCTCTCTAACATAAGCTTGTGTAATAGCAGCGTTATTGGTCCCTTTGAGTCCTATACAGGCTCCTGTGGTGCAGGCTTAACCCTCCAACTATCTAGGCACTAGGTCTGTTGTCAACCCACCTGCCATTAGCTAGGTTGGTACTGACAAAACAGTTTCAGGCTGTGCGCTTCCAGTTGTGTTGCAGACCTTCCAAGAGCTTTTGTCCCTGTTCATCCCAGACAATGCAGGGAGCCTTGGCTTGAGGTCACTTGGCTTCTAAGAATTAGATGTTAAGTTGTCAATCTCGCCTTCATTCTTGCTTGATGGGTTCGGAGCCGATCCTCTGCTCCGACTCGGCACTTTGCTAAGCTCGAGAGTCACTTTTACCAGCTCGAGACAGCCCCATATCCCATGATGCAAGGCGGTAAGTACCCAGATCTCGTTTGCCGCTTCGCTGATGAGGTCCTCCTTTTGCCAGCTCCTGGTAAGTGTTAGTTTTTAACTACTTTTTGCCCCTAAAATTTAACATTTTTCACTTTTCTTTAGAATACCTTCTTTTTTACTTATTTGTAAGCCCTTTTCTGACTAAAATTATATTTCCTTCTTTTAGTCAGGTTTCATTCCTCCCACCCCTGTCAGGGTGTGTGTGTGTGAGAGGTTAGTTACTATATATTAGATAACTTCTGTTTGGGACTGTGTTGTTGTGTACTGTTTGTGTACAACTATGTCCAAAGAAAGGGTCTCAGGCTTTAAGAAGTGTGACTCGTGCTGTCAGAAGATGTCTCTGACAGACGGTCACACTTCTTGTTTATATTGCCTGGGACCTCTCCACCTGCAGGACTCCTGTGCAATTTGTCATTTCTTTAGCCAGAGAGCCCTGCAGGAGAGGAGAAATAAGTTGATTTTAAGGGGTCTCCTTAAACCGGAGGGCTCTCCGGCCAAATCGGCTCCGAGCAAGACTTCTAAGTCTTCTAAGGCCCAGGCTTCTGTATCTAAGCCGGTGGCCTCGGCTCCGACTCCTTCGGAGTCGAGATCGGCTCCGGCTGGAGCCGATCCTGTCTTGCAAAAATCTTCGGCACCGATGGCTATCGGTGCCGATACTGTTATGGTCACATCGGTGTCTGCTCCGACTGGCTCCGAACACCATGTGGCTCAGGCTTCGGTGTCGGCGCCGACCGGCTCCGACACCGTTACTGTTATGTCTGTATCGGCTCCGGCTGGAGCCGATGCATCGAGACTTTCATTTGGAGCCGAAAAGTCCTCTGCTCCGTCTGGTTCTGTGGTTTCTTCGGCTCTGATGGTTCCTTCGAGGAAGAGGTCCAGGTCCCCTTCCTTGGAACCGATACTCTCGGCTCCGGCCTCACCTCTCCTCTCGGATATCTAGGTCGTCCAGGCTTTTAGACCATGATTTAGAGAGGGTGGTAAGTAGATTATTGAAATCACAGGCACTGGCCCAGATGCTGCATAGTCCGTCTCAACAGACGACTATTAGTCCACACCCTCTTCAAGTTCCTCCTTCGACTCTACCTCAGTGTTTGGAGCTGGAGTCTTCGGGGATAGTTACTGCTTTGGCTGAGGGGCGGATACCCCCCCCCCTTCTGCACCCTCAGCATCTACTCTTATCTCCTCTTCGAGACCTTCCTTGGAGGGATTCGGTGGTCGGGCTTCCCTGGTCTCCTCCGAGGGGGTGAGTGGCATCGGACCCTTGTCCGACCCCGCTCTTCCCCTTGGAGCCTCGGCCTTGGTGAGCTCGGCTCCGACATCTGCCTCGGAGCCTTCCCTTTCGGTGGGCCCTGGAGTCCCGGTTTCTTCGGAACGGGTTCTCTCGGACCTCCCTGGGAGGGGGGGCCTTCGAGGTGATGAAGAGTGTGCTGGCCACTGGGCTCAGCCAGCAGTCCATTCCCTTAGCTCCTCCCTCTACAGTGCCTGTCGATAGCTCCCGGACCCAGAGATCCACCACCTCAGGTTTCCCCACTGGGAATAACCCCCTCTTCCGAGGATTCTCCTGATCAGTCAGGAGATCCTCCGCGCAAGAGGACTTGTAAGAGGAAACACCTAGACTCCCCTGAGTCATCACTTCAGATACCGACGTAGATGAGTCGGAGGGATCCCCAAGATCCCCCTCTGAGGATGTCTCCTTTTCAGACATCCTAGAACTCCTAAAACAGAGGGGAAACTGGCCCTCCACAAATCCCTCTGAGGATGAGTCGGTATACCTAGAGGCGTTTGGATCTCGGCCCTCCACCTCCTGGGTGTCTCCGCCTTTCGACCCCCTTATGGAAGTTATTGCTCGAAAGGCTTGGGCTGCTCCTGACTCTGTAGAGCCAGTTCCTAGGAGGCCGTCTAAATTTATTACTGCCCCTTCGGAAAAGCAATTCCTTACGAAAGGTGTCCCTGTTGATGCCATGGTGGTGGCGGCTGCCACTAAGAAGGAACTTGCAGATCCTTCCGTACCAGTCCATCCTCCTAATAAGGATTCTAGGACCATGGATAGGTATGGTAAGCGGATGTTCTCTTCAGCGACCTTTGCTATGCGCTCGCTGAGCTACTTATGTCACTTCACCAGACTCCAAAGGGACATCCTTAAGGAACTAGGTGAAGTAGTACAGGATCCTACGGCTGCAGGGGCTCAAGAGAAAATTGCTTCTCAGCTAGGAATCCTTAATTCTATAGCTAACTCCTCCATGCGACTGATATCATATGCAGCAGATGGAGCGAGTAGAGCCGCAGGTACAGGGGTGGCTCTTAGACGTCAATCCTGGATGCGGCTCTGTAATTTTGCAGATCCCTTTAAGGCGTCCTTCACAAACTCTCCCTTTGATGGGTCAGCTTTGTTTGGCCCTCAAGTGAAGGATACATTGACCAGGTGTGAACAGGACGGCAAGACTCTTTCTGCCGTGGTCCGTTTTCCACCCCTTCTAGACCTTACCCCAAAGGACAGAAGGGTGGAAAGATGTGGTTCCGCAAATCCCAAGGAGTCACGCCGGATACACGTGGTCAGTTTACCCCTAGAGGCAGAGGGGGTAATAATAACAGACGCCGCTCTAGAGGCAGAGGGGGTCCACAGAACCAGAGAAGCAGAGAGCCTCTCTCTGACAAGCCCTTCCAGCATCCCTGAGATGTTGCCCGACTGTCCATCCTTGGAGGCAGTCGGGGGAAGACTATCGCTGTACCCAGAAGCCTGGCGTTCCCTCACTCAAGACAGATGGGTACAGTCGATTATATCCGAGGGTTACAAAATTCCTTTCGAGGAAAGTCCCTTCTCTCACACAAATTCCCTTCCAGATGTACCACCCGGTCTAAGGGAAGTTGCAGAGTTAGAAGTATTAAAGCTTCTACAAAAAAGAGCCATTCAGCCAGTTACAACAGACCATTCAGAGCCCGGAATCTACTCTTTTTGGTCCCCAAAAAGACGGGAGACTGGAGACCAGTATTGGATCTCAGCAGACTCAACAAGTCTGTGAGAAAAACAAGATTTCGAATGGTCACACTTCAGTCAATTTTGCCCTTCCTAGAAAAGGACAACTGGATGTGCTCAATAGATCTTCAGGACGCGTACTATCACATAAAAATTCACAGACGCTCCAGAAGGTTTCTCCGCTTTCGGCTGGGGTCAAGTCATTTTCAATTCAGAGCCCTGCCCTTTGGTCTCACTACAGCCCCCAGAGTGTTCACCAAATGTATGGCAGTGGTCACGGCTCACCTGAGACGTCAAGGATTCCAGGTGTTTCCGTATCTCGACGACTGGCTCCTTTCAGCCACCACCAGGCATCAACTTCTTCAAGCCAAGGATTACACACTAAATCTCTGCACTCAATTGGGAATTTCGATCAACTACGAAAAATCCTCCTTATTGCCCTGCCAGTCTATTACCGTCATAGGCACAAACTTAAACACTGTTCGGATGTCAGCAACCCTCACAGACCAAAGAATCTCAGATATACAAAGTCACGTGAGGATCATCCTTGCCAGCAGAATGGTGCAAGCCAGAATGGTTCTAAAGGTGTTGGGCCTCATGGCTGCGGCCATTACCCTTCTTCCCCTGGCCCGCTTCTACATGCGTCTGCTTCAGTGGATGTTGTTCACTCAGTGGTCGTACCAACAACTTCCAATGCGTCACCAAATCCTGGTGACACAAATTTGCAAGAATCATCTTTCATGGTGGATTACTTCTCCCCAGATTCACCAAGGCAGACCCTTTGTATCCCCGGCCCCGGTAGCCACTGTCACTACGGACGCCTCCCTGATCGGGTGGGGGGTCATTATCAGGGCAGGATGGTTCACGGGACGTGGCAACCGTTCGAATACCACCTGCACATAAATGTCCTAGAGATGAGAGCAGTGCTTTTAACGTTGCAAGCCCTCAACGACTTTCTTCCCTTGGGAACAATTGCAGTTCACACAGACAACATGTCTGTAGTATGGTATATCAACAAACAGGGCGGAACCAAGTCCTACCCCTTGTGTCGAGAAGCTCTCAGACTTTGGCAATGGGCGATCTCCTCTCATCGGTTTCTGGTAGCAACGCATATCCCTGGGAAAACCAACATTCTAGTGGACAGATTGAGCAGAGCTATTCTCATGCCTCACGAGTGGTCTCTCAAACAATCTATAGTGGAGGAGATTTTTCTAGAATGGGGCCGCCCATGTTGCGATCTTTTTGCTACTCCCCAAAACAGCAAATGCCCAGACTTCTTTTCTCTCTTCCCACTGCCAGGCCATCCCCCCAGAGACGCTCTAACCCAGGATTGGCCCCGGGGACTTCTTTATGCCTTTCCTCCCTTTCCATTGATTCCTCAAGTTCTCCAGAAAGCCACCATTTTGAGAGCCAAAATGATTCTCATTGCTCCCTATTGGCCTCGACAAATTTGGTTTCCATTCCTCCATCGTCACCTTTTGGTGCAGCCGTGGTATCTGGACCCAGTACCAGACCTTCTGAATCACCAATCGGGTCAGCTGCACCGGTCTATCCCTTCTCTCAACCTCACAGCATGGTTGCTCCACTTCCTTCCTTAGCCAGGCTTCCTATGATCTCTAATCCTGTTAGGGATATCATAGTGGCTTCCCTAAAATCCTCTACTAGAAGGATTTATACCAGCAAATGGAAACGCTTTTCTTGTTGGGCAAAAGCTAAAAATATTGATCCTTTTACTGCTGCAGTTCAAGCAGTTTTGGATTTCTTAGCGGAAATCTTTCACGCGGGCTCTTCTTCTTCCACGGTCAAAGTTCAGTTGGCTGCTATCTCGAACTTTCATGTCGGGTTCGCAGATCACAACATTATGTCCCACAGGCTTTGTAGAGCCTTCTTAAAAGGAATCTTTCTCCTGAAACCTCCAGTCAGGAGTCCTCCTCCTCAATGGGACCTAAATTTAGTGCTGACATCCTTGATTCTTCCTCCCTTCGAGCCAGCTGTTTCATGTTCCCTGAAATTTCTTTCATGGAAAACACTCTTCCTGGTTGCTATTACCTCGGCTAGGAGAGTGTCTGAACTTCATGCTCTCTCTGTTCGCCCCCCTTATTTGGTCTTCCACAAAGACAGGGTATCCTTGAGAACTAATCCGACCTTTTTGCCTAAGGTCGCCTCCAAAGAGTAATTTGAATCCGTCTATTGACCTTCCTGTATTTTTCCCAAATTACTCAAACAGATCGGAACAAAAATTACATTATTTTGATGTTCACCGCCAACTCAGATATTATTTGGACAGAACAAAGCAATTCAGGAAATCTGATCAGCTCTTTATTTCTTATGCTGATAACAAAAAAGGCCTTCCTGTCTCAAAAGTGACCTTATCTAGATGGCTTTCTTCTGTCATCTCTGAAATCTATCAGCTCAGGGGAAAACAGCTGTGCTCGAAACCTAAAGCGCATTCAACCAGAAGCTTAGCCACTTCCACAGCCTTTCAGGCTAGACTTCCATTAGACACTATTTGTGCAGCAGCCACTTGGGCCACTCCTCATACCTTTGTTTCTCATTACAAATTGGATTTGGCCTCCAGGGATAGAGCCAGTTTTGGCTCTACAGTTCTCAAGAGTCTGTTCCATTGAGCCACCCAGGATAGAGGTGCTAGGACGGTCCCATCAAGCAAGAATGAAGGCGAGATTGACAACTTAACATTGAGAAGTTATGTACCTACCATAACATTCCATGTTAGTTGTCTTCTCTCGCCTTCTTTCTTGCGACCCTCCCTCCTTCCCCCTGGCCTGGACAGACCTTTTTCTCCCTACATGGAAGAATGCTTCTTAAAACCATACAGTTCTGGTCTTCCTAACCCATCCTTCAGGCTTTTTTTCTGCCTTTCTTTCTTCTTTTTGGGAAGTTTTTTATGCTAGGTGTTATTGCCTATAGACAACAAACGAGATCTGGGTACTTACCGCCTTGCATCATGGGATATGGGGCTGCCTCAAGCTGGTAAAAGTGACTCTCGAGCTTAGCAAAGTGCCGAGTCGGAGCCGAGGATCGGCTCCGAACCCATCAAGCAAGAAAGAAGGCGAGAGAAGACAACTAACATGGAACGTTATGGTAGGTACATAACTTCTCATTTTCCTCCTGTGATGCACAGACTTCATTGAACATTTCTGAGAAAAGGACTGTAGAATCTCACCATATTGACACTTCTACAGAAGACTATGAGAAATAATTAATCTACTTCTCTAGAGGACTTCATCTAACTTGAGTGAGGTCTTACTAATGATGCAGGACAGGGAAAGGTGACCTATTCAGAAAATCTCCTTTCCATAGAAGAGTGTTTACACTAGTGGTGGTTCTCACCAAACATGTTCCTTAGGTGATCCCCTTCCTTATTGAACTTGGTGATGCAGTCATTGATTGATAGTCATGGAGCTACAGTGCCTCAGTTATCCTAAGGAGGTTGAACAGCATTTTTTGACACCTTCCCTCAGATTATACAAGACTGAAGACCCTTGAACTGCATGTGGCTGTCTCCACAGCTGCCATGAGGAAGCGTCATTCCTCTGTCTCAGTCTCTGCATCACATGGGTAAGGAATCTGGGGCACAGGACAGGCTGGGAAACAGGTTTTTGCTTCCTCCACTCTTTTTGTCATATGGTGCTGAATTATCTAATCTAGATGCTTTACTTCCAATTGAATATTTTCAGTTGAGCTAATGCAAATTGCTGAGGGTCTGTCTGATACTTTAATTAGATAAAAGCTTACTTGGCATATTTCTCACTTTCTGCAGTAAGAAATTTAATGGCCCAGGTATTATTTATTGCTACAGAATGAGTGGCCAGGGTAATGAAGCCTCCATGGCTATGAGTAGGCATTCCTGGATGTGCTTACCTATCTTTATTAGAGTACTAGAGCAACATTTATGACTTCATCCTTTTAGGGCCTCTTCCTATGTGGAACTGAAATTGACCAGTATCTTTAAAGCATGAAGCAGATGGTGCAATCCATTGCAGCTTCTGGGGTCTACTTTTTATCCTTCCCACTGGACACTGGGTCACATAGGTTCGTAGGTTCATAGGTTGGTACAAGGCTATCAGCCCTAGGGCCTATACATGCCTAGCCATAACAATTCCCTGGCTATTTCTTCCCACAGTATTTACTTCCCTGGACCCCTGTCTAGCAGGGCAACTGACATGATCCCCGAGGTGAACTTCCTATCTCCCATCCAATCATCAAGGTTCCTTTTGAAGAGGGCTAAGGAGGCGCTCTGCTTGACATGCAAAATGCAGCAATCTAGAAGATCCATTTAAGTCATTAGGGGCTACAATTTCACCCAAGGTTTGTTGTGGTCCCAAAGAAGATGGAGGACCTCAGTCCCATCTTCGACTTAAATGGCCTAAACCAGTTCTTTCCAAAGAGTACTTTTGCACAATAATGATGCAGTTGATCATTCTTTCCATGTCTATCTGAAGAAGACTGGATGTGCTCTTTGCATCTTTAAGACACCTGCCTATGCAGGATGTTTCTTTGCTCCATATTGAAGCCAGACAGTTTCAGCTGTGGACTCCTTCATCTGGTCTCATTTAAGACCACAGGGTGTTCACTAAGTGCATGTCAGTTGGGCAGAATGTCTTAAGACTGCATGGTGTCAGAGTCTTCTCATACCGTGGCACCTGGTTTCTGGTGGCCCTAGTGCTAGAAGATCTTGTAGCCTCCAGAGAGCAACTTCTATTGCTATTCCAGACCCTAAGTATTATAGTGGACACCACAAAGTCTCATTTGGTGCCCATGCAGTCAGTCACATTAATTGGATGCAGACTGGTCAGTCTGTTTGTTGAGCATGTCTCCCTTCAGACAGAATTCTATCCCTTCAGCTCAGTGTGTCATATTCTTCAAAGGTGGTCCATTTCAGGAGACACTTGTCTCTGGATGCTTGAGTTAATGGAAGCATTTATCTACGTTTCCAAATTCTTTGTATTGTATGAGAGTGTCGCGCTGGGCTGTCTGAATCCAGTTACTGGTTCCGATCAACTTTCCAATGAAGATATCTCACAAATGAAGAGCTGATGATAGTTGGTGGATTCACAAGTCCAGTTGTTATCTGGTTAGATCTCCTTTTACTGTTATGATGGTCACCATAGATGCTTCTGTTGTAAGATATGTGGGGCATTGTCAAGAGCAGACATTCAAAGGGATATGTCAGATAGAACCCTCTGTGTGTAATTGGTCTGGAGATGAAAGTAGTCATCCTTACCTTGCAGTTGTTAAAGGACACATACTCCACTGGGCTGTTGACATCCACACTAATAATATGGCTGTGGTATTGTACACCAGTAAGCAGGGAGGGACATATTCATTTTTTTCTCTCTTTCAGAAGGCCATGACAGTTGAGAATGGGCCTTTGCAACCAGCCATCTTCTCGTTGCCAAGCCATATCCCGAGAGAAGTGGACCAGCTTGGCCATTGCCTGCTTATGCCCCATGACTGGTCTCTCAAGTTGTCTGTAGCATTGAAATAGTTTTATCCCTGAGGAAAGCCTAGCTGCAGCCTCTATGCATTCTCAATCTGCATGAAATAGATGCACTTTTTCCCCCTTATTTCTCCCTTGGGAAGTTACTGCAAAGATATTTTCATCCAGAAGTAGCCCTGAGTCTCCCCTACACTTCTCCTTTCTTTTTAAATGACTGTATAAGGCCAAGATGCACAAAGCCATTGTCATTCTAATGATAACTTTCTTCTGGCCCTGGCAAGTGTAGTTTCTCCCGCCATGACTTTATATTCTGGGCAGACCTTTTAAATCGTGGACCATCTAGATGATTTTAGACTTGTCAGTCCAGCAAGTGTCACTCCTGTTGCTAAACACATGGCATGCTGGGAAAGGGTGCTTCAAATTTATAACTCCACTTAAGAGATAAAATACCTAGAAAACTGATAAAAGTAAGTGGATATGTTTCTCCATTTGGGCTTATGGCCAAAGCATAGAAAGTGCCACAGCTCCATTGCTGCTTAATTTTTGATAATTCAGTAAACGTGTTAAAAAATTATCACTTAATACGTAGGGAAGCACACATTTATATAAAAGAAAACAAAACCTGTTATGTTCCTAGTTACAAACATTGTACTCCACATATATTCTTTTATATAAATATCATCAATCCAACATTACATAAACTGATCAATTCCTGCCTTCCCTTCAAACCTCCCAGCTCCTCCAAAACATTTTTCTTCATGTGTTCCCACAATTTTCATTTTTTGTATCTGTAATTTGCTCATACCACTTTTTAAAGATCACACTTCCAGTTCTTTTGTCTGTTACAATATTTAATAATTCAAATAGAGTTGGTTTAGACTTTAATTTCCATTTTCTAGTAGTAGCTTTTTTTTGGCAGCCACCAGAATTAAACTTAACAATGCCTTACTATGGCTAGGCAATTCAGATCCTTATCTCGTCTCAAAAAAAAATTTCCTTACTTACACCCATTTGCTCACCCAATATTTCTGACGGGGTACTCTGTAGGGAAAGTCTGCCAACTCATTAATTTTCCCAGTTACTTCTTTCTTCCCCATCACAACTCCAACATCTGGCCATATACCTGATAAGAAATTCTTTGGAGTCTACTTGGGGTATAAAAAATGCCAATGCAAAAACTTCTAAACAAAAATCATAAGTCTTCTAGACATTGTTGCATATTTGGGAGACGTATATACGTCCTCACTTTGTTTCCTTGTGAATTGCTTATCCAGTGTCCCTTCCCAGTCTTTTGTAATATCCTCTGATTGATTCCTATAGTTGTTTTGCAACATTTTATATGCTCTACTAATTATCCATTTATCCTTTAACAGCAGAGCAGGACTTTCACTTATGAGGGCTATAGAGCATGTTCCTGCAAAACAGATAGGCCAAGGTTTTGACTCCAGACTTTTTCTGGTACCCATAAAAGAGTGCACCTGGTGCCGCATCCTCGATCTATCCATTCTAAACACCTTCCTGGTGATACCAAAATTCAAAATGTTCACCCTTCAGCAACTGCTACCCATGCTCTCCAAGAATGCTTGGCTAGCCACCCTAGACCTAAAAGAGGCCTACCTCCACATTCCTATCAGGAAATCATGCAGGAAATATCTACGTTTCAGGGCAGGATCTCTGCACTTTTAGTTCTCTGCACTTCCTTTTGGCTTATCTACTGCTCCCAGAGTTTTTACAAAATGTCTGGAACCCGCCATTGCCTTTTGCAGACAAAGGAATATCCAAATTTACCCATATTTAGATGACTGCCTAATTCAGGCAAACAGACAGGGAAAGCTGCTCAAGCACCTGTCCTTTGTAAAGTCCCTACTGACCTCCCTAGGGTACACTATCAACGAAAAGAAATCCAAACTAGTATCCACCCAAAGGATTATATTCCTGGGAGCAAGCCTGGACACAACATCCCAGATGGCATTCCTTACACCAGAAAAGCAAACTTACCTGACAGCCTACAGACCCCAGTTATCTGCAAGGAAAATCCTGCAAGCTCTGGGGTTCATGGTATCTTGCATTCTACTCATTCCATATGCCAGACTGCATATGAGGAATCTTCAATGGTACCTAAAAAGCATTTGGTGTCAACACCCTCAAGACCTGGAAACACGTATACTAATGATACCATGTCTAAGGAAAGATCTTCTTTGCATGGTGTCACAACAAGAGACTACCTTTCTCAACACACCCCGCCGCCCAGACTCTCACCACAGACGCATCAGACTATGCATGGGGTGCACACCCTGGATGGCAGGTACTTATAGGGCCAATGGAGCCCACAGCAAATCCATCTGCACATCAACCAAAAAGAGATGTTAGCTGTCCAGCATGCATTGACAGTTTTCAGGCCCTTTCTCAACCATGGGGCTCTCCTGTTCACAACAGACAACACCACTGTGGTGTGGTATATCGAGAAGCAGGGAGGGACTTGCTCCTACCCTCTATGCAGGCTGGCCATGACCCTTTGGCACACAGACTCTGCCGTGCAACTCCACATATTAGCACCATTCCTGCCAGGCTCTCTAAACTCTCTGGCAGACCACTTAAGCAGAAATCTTCTGGACCCACATGAGTGGCAGCTAGACCAAAGAACCTTCACTGTAATAACTCAGAAATGGGGCACCCCGAAGGTCAACCTCTTTGCCTCCCATACCAGCTATCAGCTCAGCAAGTTCTGCACCAGGGAGCATCACTGCATGGCTTGGAAAGTGGACGCCCAAGCCTTCCCCTGGGTCAATCTCTCGGTCTGTGCATTTCCCTCACTACCCCTCATCACCAGGGTAATTCTCAAAATAAAGGAGAAAAACCAAGGACAATTATTGCTCCAGACTGGCCTCGCCAGCACTGGTACCCACTGCTGCGCAGCCTGTCCCCACTGCCACCATGGCATCTCCCTCAGTCCCCAACCCTCCTGACCCAGAGGGAAATAGAATTCATGCATCTCCAATTGCAGACCCCCAATTTGGCAGCCTGACTTATTCCCTGACCACTGATCAATTTGCCAACCTCAATAAACAGGTTCTAGATGTTATACGTGAGACTAAACGCCCTAGCACTAGAAAGTCTTATGCTGACAAATGGAAAAGGTTCTGCACCTGGATTCAGGCTAAGGGAGCCAATATGACACAGCCCTCCCTACCTCTCATCCTGGATTACCTAGCTGACCTGCTACACAGTGGTCTCTCCTTTTCCTCTATTAAAATTCATGCCTCTGCTATCTCTGCCCATTTCCACACTGAGCACCCCCTTTTCTCACACCCTCTGATCAGACAGTTCCTAAGAGGTGCCAACAACTTGAGTCCACTCAGAAGAGCACCTACCCCAGCTTGGGACCTAAACTTTGTGTTGGAAAAGCTCACCTGCCCCCCCCCCCCTTTGAACCAGCATATTCAGCAGAGTTAAAAATTCTCTCCTGGAAGACAGCTTTTCTTCTGGCCATCACTTCAGCCAGAAGAGTCTCTGAGCTACCTTCATCATCTTCCATGCTGACAGGGTATCCCTCAGGACTAACCCATTCTTCATGCCCAAAGTGATGTCTGGTGTGGCTCTCAACTAATCCATTCATTTGTCCACCTTTTTCCTTAATCCACAAAACAAGGAAGAACGGGAACCTGCATTCTCTAGATGTGCACAGACAGCTCAGATTCTATCAAGACAGGACTAAAGCATTCAGAAAGTCTGATCAATTACTGGTCAGCTTTGCTGCAGGGGCAGAGGGCAAAGCCATCTCCAAACAAACCATTTCAAAATGGAT
Source organism: Protopterus annectens (assembly GCF_019279795.1). Classification (NCBI taxonomy): domain Eukaryota; kingdom Metazoa; phylum Chordata; order Ceratodontiformes; family Protopteridae; genus Protopterus; species Protopterus annectens. Next base: position 48,097,141 of record NC_056728.1, read on the forward strand.
AGCACACTGCATCCATTTCTGTTGCAAGCAACATGGAAAGCCTTCCCCTAAGGGTATTAGGACTCACTCTACCAGAGCAGCCTCCACCTCTGCAGCTTTCCTCATAGGAGTCCCCACCAGGGACATCCTGGAGGCTGCCACCTGGACTTCTGGTCATACTTTCACCAAACATTACCACTTGTCTACCTTCTCCAAATCCAAGGCAGGCTTTGCCACTGCAGTCTTATAGGGCATCCTAGCCAGCCCCTAGTCTCCTTGACTGCCTCCACCCATTTCCTCAGCTTTGAGAATCCATCCAAATGTGATGACTACAACAGTAAAGCATGAAGAATATAGTACAGTTGTGTACACTTACCATAATTGTAGATGTTAGTGTATTCACTGTTGCAGTCCTAGTTTCCCTCCCTCCATCCCCCTCTTCTTTCTTGCTTTCTCTCTCTCTCTCTCTCTCTCTCTGTGTGCTTACAGGAAATGTTTTGGTATTTACTTTCTACTGGTGGGGTTCTTCCACCATATCCTGGCTCCCACTTGTGGGCTCCTGACAGGGCAAGAAAAACTGACGTAATGGCGTTGGCTGCCTTACTTTATACTACTGCCGACCTGACGCCAGTCCTGAAGCGACAGCAACTGACACAGAAATACTAAGCCTCTGGTATTCGGGCTGGCCGAGGGCTACCCTGGCAGGGATAACCCAAATGTGATGATTACAACAGTGAATAAACTCTAACATCTACATTTATGGTAAGTGTACACAACAGTACTTTTTGTATATATCATACTGTGCACTTGTCCTTTGTTGTATTCATCTTGAGAAAGTGCCTTGTCGTGAAAGCTTGTTGCTGCTTTTCTTATAATTTCCATGGTTCAGGAGTGGCTTTGTTAGGAAATATTCCCAATGTGTGTCATTTTCCAAAAAGATGTTTGCCAGTAAAGTGTCATAGTTAACTTTTTCTAAACTGCTGCTAAGTTGTATTTGATTTTGCTGTTAAAAATGTTAACAAATCTTTGTCATCAAAGTCCTGGACATACTCCGTTAGAGCAATCGCCATTTCACAGACATTTTTGTTATGTTTCTTTAATGCATTTTAATGGTAATGCAGTGGCTGTGTGGGCATCAGTGAGCACTTTTGCAAGAGACTACATGCTGGGCATGATGTCCAGACCTGAGTCTTCTTCAGTGCCACCATAACATGAGGTATTCTTTCACAAGGGTCCATCCAAGATGCTTATCTCTGTACTCTGCAGTCTTGGTAATGAAGAAAAACTCAATTCCCAGATGCAAATAAGTTTGATCTTGATCTGCAGTTCCATCTTTCCCAGCAGTCCTATTCCTTGACCTTGGTCCTGACTGTCCTGGCAAGTGGTTTATGAAGTTAAATTTTCCTTTTTTATTGTGTATAGTTATCACTGTTTTGTCTCCACCTTGCACAGATTTCAGAGATCTGCTGAGAGAAGTCTTGTTAAGCCCAGCATTGTGGGCAAAGAGGATGGTCCAAGCAGGCTTGAAAAGTTTCTGTTGCCAGGTAGTCCTTCTGTTCTTGGTCCTCTTGCTAATGAAGATGGAGCTGCCAATCCACATCTGCTTTTTTGCTGAGCATGTAGCTTTCATTTATGAAAGTACAGTAAGCACTTGTCTTCTGTGTCTGATTCAGCAATGGCACAGGCTACATTTCAAGCATTTATAGCAAAGAAACCTTGGATGACGTGTGTGCAGCAGCTACATGGGCTTCAGCCTTTACTAAATGTTTTTGCAAGACATTACAAGCTACATTTAACCCCTAGTTCAGGGCTACAGTTAGTAGGAGTATGCTCTCATGAGGATGACCACCCTGGAAAATAAGTTCAGGACTCTTGTCCTATTGGTTGATGAGGATTGGCCATCCCATCTCTTGTAAGAAAGTTATCTACTTACCAAAATGTTGGATCTAGATGATCAGGTCCATCCTCGACATACATACCTTCCTTCCCATTGCATCAGAGCAGACCTTATCTAGAAGAATTTGTATTTTTTTTTCTGATCTTCATTGCATGGCATACAGACTAGCAGAGCATTATAGATAAAAGGTAAGGGGCTTGTAACCTGGTAATATTTCATATGCAGAGCTGGTGATGGGTCTGCAGTTTTAGTCCTGTTTGTTGTTGAGGGTGGACCAGTTAATGCAGATCTGACATTATGATGAGTACATAACTTTCATGCCTCATCTATTTTGTAAAAGTAAAGTTCATGCTCCTAAGGTGATGCTGCATACATCTAAGGGAGTTAAGGTGCAAAACATTTTACTAACCTCTGTTGTATTGTTCGTTTCAGGAAAGATGAATTCAGAATGGACTTGCAAAAGCTCTGGGCTGCAGTACTGGATTTCATTGGGTCTGCATGAAGGAGATTGTGGCCAAGATCCATTTGTAGTATCCCCATTGAACAGATGAACAATACTTCATTTATCGCTGTTTAACATGAATCACTTCAAGCAAGTTGGTCTACCATTACCTTCCACTGTACTATATGCAACAAGACTAGTATGTTTAGACTGCATGCCATGCAACATTTAAATTTTATTTTTTTTCAGGGAAAAGAGGCTAGGCAAAGCCCTTTTTTTCCTGTGTATAGGTTTGTATGACCTGATATCAGAGGTCAAAGGCTATATCTGTGTAGAAAATTGATATGGTATACTTTTGGAAATGCATTGCATTAATTTAAAATTTGATATCTTATTATATTGGTGCAATATGTTCCGACTTTGTTTTTACAACAACATTTGGAGCCAGAAAAACTCTGTTCCCTATCGGTACTAAGCTACAGTGTAATGTATTGTTAATTGTATCAAGGGTGTATGTTCACTCTAGACGCTCAGGATTGTTGAAAAATATAATGGAAGCACTGGAAGTTGATGATATTAGTCCTGCTGTGGAGGCCACTGAGGATTTTTTCACCACTTTTGACGATAAACTGACACATGGTGAAGTATTCCAGCAGAATGTGTGTGGGATACAAGAAGCCCAGGCCGTAACCAGCTGTGACGTTCTGAATAACAAGGGGAAGAGGAGTGCTCAGGGACAGTTGAGCAATGTTGCATTTATTGGCACAAGTAACAAAGTGTGGGAGCTTTGTGGAAATGATGCCATAGAATCTAAAGTACAGGCAGCAGTCTGTGATAATAGATTAACGGTGCCAAGGAGTACTTCATCTAACCAGTCTGCTTGGCAAGCTAAGGAGGGTGAATCTGCTCTCAGAATTATCAGGATAAATCAAAGCAGAAGGCTTAGGCCTGGCTCTACAAATGATGCTGATACTGACCCATTATCTCATACCAAAGATGGCTCCGGGTTTCAAATGAGGCATGCTAGATCACATTCTGATGTTGTATATTCCCAGCAAATGTTTATGTCCAGCTCATCTGTGCCCCAGACTACATCTGATTCACGCATTTGGTGTCCTAAGCCTGCCTTGCCTTTCATACCAGACAAACCTTTAAATGGTGCAGAACTTGCTCATGGAAACAAAGGTAAGCCCCGCATTTCAACACTTAAGTAAATTCATTTTTCTGTGTGCTCTACAAATGTTATTTTATGGGTTAGTGAACATAAGCATAGTAGGACCTGACCATAGTTGTGCGTTCACTTTGGTTATTTGTAAATTTCTGAGGCAGACAAATGGATTATTTTGTATTTTTATAGTAGCTTTTCAGTGTGACAATGAGTACCCCCATGTTGAAATTGATACAGTTCACATTACCAACAAATAAACACTTTTTTGATTTATTTTAGTTACTGTGTTTTAAAGTATAGTAGAATACAGCATGCAGTCTGCTGTGTAACTGGCATTTGCTGACTTATTTGAAGTAATCCTGCTTTGGGGTATACTAGCATGCATGGACAGTCCAGTCATACAGGAAATCTGAGATTATGTTGTTAGAAGAGACTGTGTTGTGTTTGTGTATAGTCTGTACCAGACGTCTGTCAATATGTTGTTGTAGTTCCTAACTTTAAAGATGGGAACCACTAGTGGACAAATGCATCATCCATTCTAGGATATGATATGTCCAGTTAATAGTGCTTTTCAGTCCAGATGTACAGAAGGGTGTTAGAAATAAGTGAAAAGTGTTAGGAAATTACTACTGTGTAGTCCCAAGTGTCTCGCTCAAAAACATTGCACCAGGTTTGTATTCTTTAACTCACTCTTTCCAGCATAGCATTATGTGTTTCTTAATACCGCTTTGAAAATCTGCCATTGTTTTTAACAGCACCACCTTTTGGGAGGAGAATGTTCAAACATTCATTCCCTTTTCTGAAAATATACTTCTTTACCCAACCCTAGTCACTTTACATCTTGATTGCAG